>NW_028277832.1:300000-441727 GCF_059751315.1 Micrasema longulum
AAAAATAGAAATAAACGTATTTGTTTATAAATTACCTTAAATCAAAACTATTACTCAATGGGAAAAGGGAAAAAAGACGAATGAGGAAAGGAGGAGAGATTAAGGAAGAGAAAGGAGATGTTTCTTCAGACGTGATTTGAACAGAGATAATGTAGTAACATCTTTGATGGTGGATGGGAGATGATTCCACAGTCGAGCCGCATGGACACTATATAAGTTAGAGAAGAAAGAGGAATTGTGGATGAGTATTAAGAGATTGCCTTGAGAATTAGAACGAAGAGTATATAGGAACGTTAGGACTATGAAGTACATTGAACAGAAGTGAGAGGGAGTTATAGTCTCTTCGCTATCTAATTTTGAGCCATTTCAGTTGCCTACGATAATCAGAAATGTGGTCACATTTTCTAAGACCAAAAATGTACCTTATGCATGTATTCTGAAGTCGTTCAAGTTTATCTAGTTGCTCACAGCTTAAATCAGTCATGGAAACATCAGCGTAATCTAGAATGGGTAATAGTAATGCTTGTACAAGGGTGCATTTAGTATTAATGGGTAAGAATTTTTATTGACTTTAAACGTATTAACATTGTTATGTATTAGCGAAGTATACTCGTTTCAATGGGGTTAGCGACGGAAATAATTTTGGCACCAAATTGCTAAATAATCATATTGACATTGCATGTTCTACTTTTCAATAAGCTTTTTTTTCTAACATATTTGAACAACTCGTCATACTAATTATAGTTGAATATACATTGTATGTTAGTTGATTGGTAAAATGTGATACATACAATATTTAATTTCTTTAAAATATAAGCCTTTTCTCAGTTAATGTAGCGTCTGGGTGTCGACAGTGGATTAACCTTTTTAGGTTATAATTTTGTAATGGTTCAAACTCGAAAGATAAAATTTTGTGTCTTCTCTCTTTTTCCACAACCGCTCCTAAACGGAGCATGTGGACATCACCAGTTGCCTTCAGAAGACCCTATTGCCAGCCAGTACTTTCGCCTCCTCCCACGTTAATCCAGCGCCCCTTAGTTCCGCAGAATAAAGTCAAAAGATCGTCATCGACGGCCTTCCAGGACGGCGAGAGCCCGCAGGTTTAAGGAAGAAGCAACTTGGGTTTAGAATCTCTTCAAGCCAGGTCCACCGCTGCATCTTCAAGACGCTCGTTATAGGAGGCTGCTACATCCGCTCTCGGACTACAATGTTATTTATAAAATCGAACAACCGTACACCTAATATTCTCCTCGAGCACTTACTCTCAAAACTCAGAAGTTTGGTATTCTGGGCTTTGGTAAGGTACCAAGATTTACACCCATTTGTTTTAACCGAGTATAGGCTAGAGTTCCAGTTAAAAGTTGCTCCAGCAATTCCTGGACGGGTTACGAGCTCTTTGTGCATGCTTCCATCCTCAGTTTTGTGATCTCCCAAGTATTTAAAGTATCATCGTACCATAACTGAGTTCGGCCAAAGCTAGTCATTAAAAGTTTATAGTTTTTACGTATGATTACCTTGATTAAATATAAACATTTATTATAATTATAATGAAACGGGATTAATTATGTTATTATTTTTCTTTTCACATGTGCGCTGGCAAGGTTATTTTGTTATTTAAAAATAGTACGTGGCAAAAAAGCTATTTGTATACAGCAAAACATCTAAAAAAATGCTACATGTCTGAAATATATGTAAATTCCGTAAAGTATGTTTCCGTTTTTTAAATCACACCTTTAGGACAAAAAACGACTCAACTCAAAAAATCTACTTTTTGGGAAACTGCAAAAGAAGAATGTAAATTTTGACACCTTCGTATCCTTTCGTCAATTGTTTCGTGTTTTTCGAAGCAAGCACCAAATTTTGACTAAAAAATTACACCGAAGGCACCCAGCTATGAATCTATGAAAAAAAAGCGTAATAAAAAAAATATACATTTAAACAAGACATTTATTAAATGCGACATTGTTGATTGAAAAAAACAAACAAAAGTTTGATAAATAAGATAATGACATATTTTTTATAAGGTCAGATCAGGTCACAAAACAGATGTTTTTATTTATTCACGAAATGACATAAACTTAAATAAGTCACTAAAATTATCGGTGAGTCGGAACGAAACAATCACAAAGCTAAATTACCGGTCGTTTTATTATTTAAAAAATTAAAGGAAAGTTGCCATTTGTATCGGAATAAAACCAACTCAACCGGCTTTCGGTCACTATATGTTTGTCTGCGTTGCGTTCTTCACAGACCAATATAAACACAACACTAATAGCGTCGCTTCCTTACTGACACGGAATCTAAATTTTCTGAGTAACAAAGAGACCAATGTAACGTTTTTATCCTATTCCCGCCCGAATGTTGCATGATTAAATGTAGAAAGATGGATAGTGTTAATTGAAGTTGTTTTATGATCTTGATTCTTTTTCAGGTTTTTTTGTGTTTATTAGTTTTTGTTATAAAGGTGCGAAATGTCCCTACACTGATAATTATACTTAGTTTTATATAAATTATCCTTACACTGAAAAATACCAGTCTGAAGATGCCCATAAGAGGGTGAAAGCGCTAATGGGTCGAATGAAAAAGTGAAAGTGTACTTAGTATTTTTAATTGGTAACTTACATTTAAATTCAAGTTATTATATCATTACAATATAATTCCAACGAGAATTGACAATAAATAACTTCGATCAAATTTACCATGTGTGTGAACATAAATTTAGTCCGTTTTTTTCCAAATAAAGAAAACAAGACGACAAATTACAACAGATTACTCAATAAGGTATTTTCTTTGTTGATAAACTTCTTCATTCCCGCGATGAACGCGAACAGAAGGAAATGTCAAAAATGCTCAAATTCGTCTACTTTGCATAACATTTTTTTTTTATTATTTGTTTTATTTAGTTCTATGATTAACATAGTCTAATATATATTTACAACACAATATTTACATCTCTATTATTACACACTTAATATCCTAATTTATAATATTCACTGTTTCATATGTACATTTTCATTGATTATATTCACTATTTACACTCTACTTTTTACATTTAATTTGAAATATATTTACATTTATTTCATTTTTTATGCTTTCTGGCATTTCCTCAAATAATTGTATTCCCTTGTACATAAGGCAGTTCTGGGACGTTGCTTTTGATTTCTTTTCCAGTCTTATATTTTTAGATCCTCTTGTTGCATATTTATTTTGAAGGCTTGTAATCAAATAAAATAATATAGGTATGCAACACAAAAGTAAATAGAATATCTCGTAGAGCAGAAAAACGACCTTTACCATGTTGGTGTTCGTTTTCAAATTTGAAAAAGACCAAAAACACTATTTTTGTTTTTTAAATTTTTTATTGAAACACTTTATATATTATTATTTATTCATTTATTTACATTTTTTTTGTCTACATTTGTTACATTTTTAATTACATAATATATCACTTTATTTATAAAAACATAAATATTTACATATTATACAATTTACATACACATGCATCAGGGGTGAATCGTCAAAATGAGTGATTATGAACTATGATATATAAATTGGTTTGTCGTCCTGTGGCTAGTATTGCGGACTCACGGATCAGAGGCGAATGATATTTGGATTATGGAGTCTTTATTCAATAAAATATACACATTATTACAACATTAATACATTATAAAGAAAATAAAGTATTAGAATATATTTTATCCCGATAAACTATTTAATAATAGTTTGTCATCGGGTGCTCAGACATTAGTTTTAATTAATAATTAAATAAAAAGGGTACATATATAAAACTGTATACGTGTAAAATAATGAACATAAAATAAAATAAATAATGAACAGATAAAAATAGTTCAAAGAAATATTTTATTTTTTTAAAGTAAGAAAATAGAGTAAAATAATGCAATTAAAATTAAAGAATAGCAATTTACTATAATATGTTTTAAATATAAGTAAAAAATTAAATAAATGTATAATAGAAATAAAAGAAAAGGTTAACCTAAAAAAATAACAAAAATGTATTCAATGAGAGATAAAAATAAAAAATATTTTTTTTACATAAATAATAAATCAATATAGGATATCAATTAATTATAAGGATGCAAATATTTATTTAAAAAAAATTCTAAAATAAAAAAACAAAAAAGGAAAATATTTTTTAACAATTTACACTAAGATATCAAAAACACCGTTTCCGTTTCAAGTATTGTTTGAATATAGGTATGTAATAAAAACAGATGTAAAAAATCTAATTTCATGAAGTTTTATAATGAAAATTGATTTCAATGTAGTGATTTTTTTAAAATTAAAGTTGAATTAAATTAAATATGTATTATTATAATTTTTATAACAATTTAGTTTCATCAAGAAATGACAATCGAAAAAACTGAACATATTAATTTATTGAAAAAATTACAGTTTTTTCGGAGCCGTGTATAAAGCGGGAGTCTAGTTTATTTGAATAACTAAATGACCCTTATTAACTTTTTGCACTCCCATTACTTTCTTCGAATATATCATATTTCAGAAATTTGATTTGATTTTTTTAAATTACTTTTCAATGTCTTCCTTATCAATAAAGTATTCTGAAAACGTGCGATTCTCCCACGAATACTTGAAATATTAAAAAAAACGTGTTAAGTATCCGATCATTAAATTTTATGCCTTAAATAATGATGAATGCCTTACTTAACAGCTATTAATGTAACTTAGTTTAGTCATAACTTAGCCACCTAGTATGGGATCTCGCGTATTAGCAAACCACGGTAACTACCAAAAATGCACAAATAACCGATTAGTTGATTTGTAAGTTTTTGGTACTTATGTTCTTTCATTTACTTTATTTATTTCATTCAAATCTATTGTTTTTTTTTTTATTATTAGAAAAAAAAATTGATAAAAAAGTATCAAATTACAAAATGGTTAGTTTATATTTACTAATTTATAACGTTTCTACCTCTCTAATATAGTAAAAACTTGTGTTTAGAGAGGGAATTAATTTGACATTTATTTTTATATCTATGTTTTATATTTTATTTACATTTCATTTTACTATCTAAAACAGATTCCTTAAAATAATATATCATATTTTAAAAGATACACAATTTTCTACTGTGTGGAGTTCGAAATAGGGGGGGTCTCGTGTGATTTTTAAATTAGATTTAAATGTTTTAATATTTGGTATTAATTTTAAGATTACTGGAAGATTACAAAAAAAAACCAGTACATGAATATTATTTTAAAGCTGCAGTTGTATCGCATTTGTGTAAAGTTTAATTATTCGGAAATCTCGAGCTTCGGAAATTTTGTAAATTAGTGGATTTTTTATTTTGAAAGTTTGTAGAAGAGATGCTTTTTTAAAAATGTCATCAGTTGGGGGTTTATCTAGTTCTTTGATAATCAAATTTGAAAGGTTTAAAAAAAAAGGTTTTTAAAATATGATTTTAGCGATGGTTTTGGGGAATCAAAAATGGACGTACATTTGTCTTGTAAGCTCCTCCCCCGCATATAATTCTATACTGCAACCGTTTTTATATTTTTTTTAGAGAAAATGTTTCTTGATCTAACAAGTATGCATATAAGTTTTCTAACTCTTTTTTTTACAGCGTTTATTTGTAATTTCCATTTTATATTATTATTATTATTATGGATAATTTATACAGCGCCATTTTCGTAATAAAATACCCCAAGGGCACTTTACATGGTGATTCTATTGTTAAATTAATTTAATTGAAGCTTTTAAATTTGTAATTTAATTAAAATAATTTATTTTGTTGTCACGTACTACGGATTTATTCAAATGATTTAGAGAACAAGTGGGTTTTAAGTTTTTTCGGAAACATCACTTCACTTTCACAGCCTCGCACCTCTGCTGGGAGAGCATTCTATGCCATAGGGCCTGCGACCGCAAATGCGCGTTCACTAAATTTAGTGCGCTGTTTGCGTAGAGGTATAATAACTTTTCCTCTCGCCGTAGACGTAGCTGATCTAAGCGTGAGACGCCTGTCAGCTAGTTCATCTGGAATGCATAGTTCCCTTAGATATTCCGGAGCAGAGTTGTGCAGTGACTTATACATAAGCCAACAGAGTTTGTATTCGACCCTCTGTGGAAAACGTAGCCAGTGTAATTCCCGAAGTAGTGAAGTGATATGACTGAACTTAGAGATTCCGAAAATAAGTCTCGCTGCGGCATTCAATACAGATTGTAGGCGAGTCATTTTGTTCATTGGTAGACCTGCATAGATACCATTACAATAATCGACACTAGACACTACAAACGCATTCATTAATTGACGAGCGGCATCAACCGGCAAATTTTTGCGTATGCATTTAATTTGTCTCAGCTGGTAGAAGCATGAACTTATCGTTCTACTCATTTGAGCGTCAAGAGATAGGTCAGAATTGAGTAAAACTCCCAGTAGTTTAACGGTGGGTAAAGCGGTACTCCCTACATTGGGTAGAGCCGTATTCTGGATCAAATTCTGTCGTCTGGCTGAAGCCACCTACAGTTGTTCAGTTTTTGATGGGTTTAATATATTTAAACAAATATATTTAGGCCCCTGTATTTAGTAGCCTTTCGTGTCATGTACAAGGCTAAGATACTCGAAAACGATCGTTTTTGTTTGTCATGGAAATGAGATGTTCGATCACTGATTTCGGTTTATTACCTTTACGAGTCCAATCCCTATTGTTGCAAAGTCTAAGAATAATGGCGCGTGATGGCTTCTTTTAACGACAATGTGAATATCAGTTAGGGATATTCCATCTTTCCTGCATTCTGCCTTAAAATTATGGCGTTGTAAACTAAAAAATGGCACTGAAATAACAGATGTTTGGTACTCTGTGAAAAAATATCATCGCATGGACTATAGTCATCATTTCTTAATTTAAACCTATATATGTAACTTTGTAAAGCTCCGTGTCCGGTAAAGATTTGGGTGATTCTAAAAGTACTTTGGTGATGAAGACGGAAGTTTGCTGCATTAGCCAGCGTTAGGAAAAACATTTAACATAGGGTACTGCATTGGTACACCAATCGCAGTGTATCTCGATCATTTTTGTTACAGGAAGATAAGATGATCAGACTTACGCTTTAGGTGTCAAGGGACTATACAATATAATACAGTAAAAACGCCTTTTTAAATAAATATTACCGGTAATAAACCAAAATCAATGATCAAACATCCCATTATCAAGGTATACAATAACGAATTTTGCCGAGCGCCGTAGCCTTGTATATGACACGTAAAGCTACTATATACAGGGGTACAAACATACATAAAAAACATTTTTTAAAAGTGCCCTATGCACTATTAGGTGCGAAAAAGAAATAATAATGATGATTATCATGAAATTTTCAAAGCAGGGAGAAGGAATTTTTTTTTGGTCGAAATGGCGCGTGCGAGAGTCTGCGTTTTCGACAAAAATAATTATAGGTAATCCCTAATTTCCTCTCTTGTAGATTTGGCTTTCGAGTTACTGCATTCTGGCTCTGCGTCGAGAATTATATCTTCAATTTACATACATGTATATATTATCTTCATCTCGGTACAACTGAAGTATGTATACACCAGCTCTTATCCAAACAGTGCAGGGCGTTGAACTAACAGCCAGCGTAGAAACCTACTTATACGAGTAATACTCCGCAGAGGTGGATTGAGGATTCGGGAGCCCTCATCCCGAGTTCTTGAATTCAGTGATAAAATATGAAGAGATGTCTGAAAATATTTATTTTATTGCCAAAAGAACTTAAATATAAATCACAATGTAAAGAGAGCAAAATAAAAAAATGCCCACTCGATCAAAAGATTATATGTATCGGGCCTTACTCATAAATCGGGTATAAGGTTAAGCTTGAGAATAGTGGTAGAATAATAATGGCATTGCAAAAAGTATTACTTATAAAATTTGCATAGAGTTAAACTCGGTTTAAATCTGGGATAGCGACCATTGAAACTTATACCTGCACATTATGTGGTGTAACGCTGGAATAAGCACGCAATCTGTCAAATATGATATTTTTCGGTAATCAAAATGAATAGTTTATCAAGTCTTGCGACCTTCTCAATGCAATTTGTAATTATTTGTTCAAATAATAGCTGAAATGTTTTATTTTTGTATGAGTTTTAATTAATTGTGATAAAAAAGAAACACGAATAAACCATAGAATTCGTTTTTAACTTCTCCTCAACGTCCTAATTTTGATTTATTTTTCTAACTGTTTTCTCCGTGTTTTTAATTACATTGACAGTAGTCTCGATTTGACTTTGACGTTTGTTTCTGTTGTTATAAAAGTTACTGCGCACGCGCACAATCAGTGTTTACTGTTTAAAAAATTAGGCATGAAATAACCTGTAAATTGTTATTCTAGGTAATAAATATTTTTATAAGTAAGCTTTTTTATGTCGGTTATAAATAGTTAAATCGGGTATGGTTATTTCTTAATATAAACCTGGTATACAACACTTTTGTACGCAGCAATTTAGAGTTTGCATCCGTTGTGTGGAGCCCACAATACATAACAAACATAAAAAGGATTACAAATGTTCAACGAAATTTTTTTAAATACCTAGATTATAAAAAAATAAAGCGCTTAGTACTTACAGCCAATCTGCCAAACAAAATGGATTTTCCACCCTTGAAAATAGACGCACTGTATCTGCATTATGCTTTTTACATAAATTATTAAATAACAAAGTAGACTCTTTTAACCTACTCTCCAAAATTAATCTCAATGTCCCCTTTCGCGTGACAAGAAATAAGTATTTGTTCCATCTGCCAGTCTGTAGCACTAACTATGCACAACACTCTTTTTTGAATCGTTTTTGCTCTAACCATAATGCTTTTTTTTTATCTATAGATATATTTTACATGCCCCTTAATTTATTTAAAAATAAATTAAGACTCCTTATTTCTGGCTGCGATACGATCCCACTTACTATTTAATGATGCTCACACTTACACACACCTGAACACTTACTCCTACACTAATACACATAAACACACCCTTTTGTTGTAACACAATTTAATAATATGTATGATTCTTATTTAGAAACTTTGCTGGTCTGTCTTAAAACTGTATTTTTTTAATGTTACTATATCATTGTCGACTGTTTGTTTCTTTGAAATAAATAAATAAGGAAATCTTGTAAGTAAGGCCCGAACTTAATAACGAATTAAACTTTTTATTTGCAAATTATATTCATATTGAGAAGATCTCAAATGAAGCGCCTAGTATGTTAGGATTTATTTGCAGGGTTACTGGCAAATTTAAAAATATCTGACCAATCAAGGAATTAAGTCACTTTATTGCTCCCTGGGCCTCAATTATAAACGCTATCTTCATCTGTACAAACCGAGACGGTATACTTAACTTCTGTACTATCTGTATCTTCCTCGATATGTTCTACCTACTTGCCATATCGACATCATATGAACCAATAAATGACCGCAAAAAATAGTTCGCGCTCCTAACTTCATTAACATTTTAAATAGTTCTCATTTATATTTTAAATAGGCTTTTGTGATAAAAGGTGCCCTTTTTAAAGCGACTTTAAACTCCAATAACCCAATTCAAGCAAAAAATGCTCATTTGAATAATTTTTAAAAGACTTTTGACACTACACATTTAACGATTGTCTGTAATAATCTATCAAGCGACTACAAAGCCGGCTCCTTTAACTTCTCGATGCGTACACTCCGGAAGATAGTAAAACAGACAAAAAATATTCTAACTAATATTTTTTTTTTCTGGCAACTTTCTTACGCCTAGATACTCTTATATGTTAATAAGACAAAATCTAGCGACATTATTTTTTGCATCTAGCCACTCGTTTCCAAAACTGACAGTTATGTGAGAATTTAATTCAACTTCAAAATTTACTTATTTCTCTCTTATATTTTGATTAGGCTTTTAAGAAAAAGAGTGCCAACCTCAGAACGATGAAAACTTTAAGTAAACTCGCAATTAAAGGAAAAATTGCTCGGTGGAACAAAATTTTTGTCACTTTTAATGCATAGATAAACGTATCGAGAGGATATAGACCCGTCGGTATAAACCGATGTCCTTTCATCAAAACTTGATAGTGGGGGATCGTTAATGTATCTTAGCAGTCGGTCGGGAGACTTTTATCTTCAACTTTGACGTCATACTGAAGCTATTTCATTTCAATGCGTAGATATGTGTACCTTGACGTGCGCTTCCCCTTGTTTCATATCGATGTACCTATCCAAAACTTGAAGGTGGGGGGTCGGTAGTGTATCTTCGTAATCGCTAGAGAGAATTTATCTTCAACTAAACCGTCAAGTGAAGGTATGACGTCTTCATCTTCCCATCATAATCGAGGTCCTGGTTAGAAGTCGTTTAGAATATATTTCTCCAGTCTGGTCGCCCCTTTATAGTGTACATTCTGATTCACTCGAGCGCGTCCAGAAGAAACTTCTAAAATATATTCATTTTGGACTACATATTCCAGTTGCTTTATTAAATTATAATCAATTGTTATCTTTAGTAAATCTTTTAAAACTTTTCAATAGAAGAATCTAAACAGACCTTATATTACTTTATATTGATCAATTCATTAATGCCTGTCCAGATTTGCTGAAGTGGGTGTGTTTCCCTGTTCCTGGTCGACATACCCGCCACAAATCTTCTTTTTGTTCTGCAAGTTCTAGGACCGACTATCACTTGCACTCGCCTATCCCTAGATTCCACAGATATGGTAATCAGAAGGAGAACGAGGCTGGTATATTTGGTTCTGGACTTGATAGTTATAAAAAGAGTCAGATTTCTTTTTTTCTATCGCAATATAATTTTTAAACTTTTCTTTATGTTTGAAAATGTTTTTCTTTTTTGCTTTTTTATATTTATGTATATACTCGTATTTCTTTAATATTTTTTGGTTACTTATGTGAATTTACTACTACTCGTTACTATTTTTTTTATTTTTTATTTTTATTTTTATTTAATTCTACAATACGCCCAAGGGGCATTTACAAAAAATACACAGGTAAGTACAATCATAGTAAGTAATAATTAAAAAATAAACAATGCTTTTTTGCATACATGTAGAAACAATAAAAGCATACTCCTATTCAAAATAAAAAGTGAAACTTTACTTTTGTTATAGTTATGCTATTTTATACTTTTTAGTTAAATATTTAAATATGTATATAAATGTACATATGTATTTATTTTTATATTCATGTTATAATATGTTAAGGCAATTTAAGTTTCAAAAAAAAAATTTTTTTTTTGGCCTCGTGGTGTAACGGTCAGCGCGTTTGCCTGCCATGCAAGAGGTCTCGAGATCGATTCCTGACATGGTTGATATGAAATATTGATTAAATAATACCACGAACGGGCCATGCCTTTGTGGGATTTATTGTTTACTATTAATATGTATTTCATTGCTATGTAATTATCCATTATTTTTTTAATTCTCTGTTGAACCTCTTATGTACATTGTAAAAAAACACAAAAAAAAATTTAAAAATTAAATTAAATTAAAAAAAATAAGGTGTTTTTACGCTTGAATATTTCATAATCCTGAAGTGTAAGACTGATCATATTACCTTAATGTAAGAAAAATATCAAGATACGATGCGATTGGTGTACCAATACAGTGCCCTATGCACCATTAGGTGTGGAAAGAGAATGGAGAAGAATATATTTACATTCTTATATTTGAAGAAAAAAACAATTGGTTTGTATCTGTATTACTGATCTTTCCAGCTGTTTAGGTAATATTACATCATCATCATTATTCCCTATTCGCACGATGGTGCATAAGGTACTGCTTTGTTACACCAATCGCAGCGTATCTTGATCATTTTTGTTTCATGAAGGAAAGATGCCCAGTCTTACGCTTTAGGTACTAGTCAGGGACTATGAAATATTCTAGTATGAAAACACCCTTTTTTAATCACTTATTTGTTTTTAAATTTGTATAAACCACTATATATTTTTATTACACTTCGACCGGTTTCGAGGTTACTACCTCATCGTCAGGAATTCAACTAACTTATAATTACACGCGTTGCTATATAATGAAATATTGTATAAAAGAGACAGAAAATTGAAAGAAAGAGAGAGAAAGAAGATAAAATAAATCATAACGGGAATAGTTTTAAAAGAGTACTCGAAGTTTAATTTAATTGATTATTTATTATTTGAAGTTTTTGGTTAATGGCTTTACTAATTTCTAATCGTTCTAAATTATCTAAACGAAAACCATTTTTATTGACATGCAAAATTTCTACACACGTTTCTTGATTAAATTCATGGTTTTCGGATATAAGATGATTTTGCCCTTTTTTAATCCCTAATTTATATCAACTATGTCAGGAATCGAACCAGACACCTCTTGTATGGTAAGCAAACGCGTTTATTACTACATCACGAGGCAAGTTGATTTCCATTTTCTAATAGTGAGTTGTTTACAACTCGTTGAGAATGGCCAGCAAAACTAAAATATTTGGTTAAATTATAAGAACGCTAATATTTCTTTTTTTAAAAAAAGCGCGACATGTTAGACTTTTGTGACGTCAAGATTCGTGACAATAGCGATGTTTTATTTAAGTTCAAATATAAATCAAATAATCATAAATGTGATCATGTAACATCGGAGTTTCTGATTCGGAGTCCGCGGCACTACCGCGGGGCTAAAACCCGTCAATTAATATGAAAACAGAATGAAAAGTAGAAAAATATGTTGGATGAGAAAAGTCGAAAGAGATTTTGAAAGTAGAGTGAATGTGGGCAACATAATAAACGGCGGACTGAGCACAGAAATTGCTAATAAAAATATGTCAATCGAAGCTAAACTGGCAGTGCACAACGGAGTTTTAATCTTAACACTTATGTATGAAAACGCTACATGGAACTGGCAGCGAAAGGATAAAAACCGAGTGAACGCGGTTGAAATGCGATTTCTTACACGAATGTGTGAGAAATCAAAGTATGAAAGGGTTTCAAATGATGAAATCAGGCGAGAGTGAAAATCTGAGTCAAGTATAATTGATTAAATTAAGAAAGGGTCTCTGAAATGGTTTGGTCATGTAGAAAGAATGGACAACATAAAAATGGCAAAACAAGTATATCTGGCAAAAATGAACGGTTACGTGTGACGAGGAGGACCAAGAAAGACGTGACATGATCAGATAAATCAAAATCTTAAGTCTGGTCATGTCAAAAGCAGCCAGAACCGAAGGGCATGTATGACAAGATATATTGTTTTGGAAGAAGCTAAGAATGTATGCCAGAATAGACGTGAGTGGTGGTCCATTCTCTCTGCCTACCCCTACAGAGAAATGACATGATGGTAGTAGTGGTAGTAGTCATGATACTTATTCATAAATATGAGGTGCTCATGTTCCATACATAGTGCAACACACGGTTGACGTTTCCGGCTCACTCTAACCGGTTTAAATTTTATTAAGGAACCTATGGTCTCTGCAGTTTTATACGTCAAGAACAAACTTCTACAGTGTCTTGTGTCGTCATAGTTTAGTAGTGTAGCAATAAGGTTATTTTGATATTTGCCGATTTTGAGTCATTTTCCGAAAGCATCAACTGGGTCGGGGTGTCTAAAGGAATGTAGTATAGAGAAATAAGTATATGCATACCGATAGTAAGGTCAGAATATAAAAGACACGTGTGAGACTCATCACGACGTATGCTGCAAAAGCGCGGGCTGACACTGTTCGTACCAAAGGGCTATTTAGAACTGCTGAAATGAAGGTGTTAAGATCCATTACTAGAAACACGCTTCGAGACCAAATTAAAGATACGTGTAAAAATATATGTTATAATATTTTAATAAAAGAGCAAAGAGAATCAAACAGCGGAACTACCAAAATGAATAGGAATGAGTTAGGCAGCTTTTGGAAAACTTAGGCACATACTTGAAAATAAAGGATTCCGATTTGTCTGAAAAAGAAAACTTACGAATCATGTATACTGCCAGTGACAACATGTGCATTGGAGACCATGGTCCTCACAGAAAGAAATGTAGAAAAGCTCAAATGCACACCGCGATACAATGAGAAATTAGGAACAGAACCAAAACAACGGATATTATGGATCACGTAGCAGGACTGAAGTGGCAACGGGCAGGACATGTTACGAGACAAGACCCCATAAGATGGACCCCTAAAATTTTAAGATGGAGACCTTGGGAGAATAAGCGAGGCGTCGGAAGACCTCAAAAAATATGATCTGACGACATAGCTGCTGTAGGGTATAAAAATTGGCTGCAAGTAGCAACCGACCGAGAAAACTGGAAGAATATGGAAGAGGCTTATATCTAGCAGTGGAAGACAGACGGTTGAAGAAGAAGAAGTGAAATAAAGGATCGTGACACTTAACTTGGTCTCGAAACAGCAAAATATTGAGTTTTGAGAATGATTATTTTATAAGAATCTAGGGTGTTTTTTTAAATTGATTTTTAAATGAGAGTTGCAGTATTACTGACCTTGCTTATAATGTACACAGTTTTCACAACTGAATTTTATTTCCTGGCTTTCTATATCTAAGAAGTGTTAAGAAAGGAAGGGAATTTTGGCTGTTGACCTTTAAAGGAACTTTTCTGCATTTGCTTAGTGAAGAGAAAATCACCGAAAACTCATTTTAAGAGAAGCCAAACTATAGATAGACATCAGTAGGTCTTCCGTTTTACTTGAAGAGATCACGGCATTGTGTCATGTTTTTATTCATTGTCTTTATTACATGTACTATCCTAACCATGAATAATGTTACCTCTTGTGTTTAGTCATTGTGACTTATTGCGGAATGGATGTGCTGTAGATCCTCATCAACGCTTCAAAATCGCGCCTCCAAGTTATGTCTTTCGACGCTGAAAAGAAGGCAATGCATCAACAAATCTTGAGTGGTTTTATGATCAAATGGACAGCAGTTGATTTTTTATTTCAGTTGAAGTTTAAATCGGTGCAGGTAGCTCATAAACCCGCCATGACCCGTGAGGATTTGTGTGAGGAATCTTGGATGTGCTGTGGTTTGACTTTGTTAAAAATATGGTAATTAGAAAACGGACGCAGCCAACTCCGATGACTACTCTCATCAAACGGAGACGATACGGTTGGCTTAGCCATATACTGCGAATGCCTCCTGAGAACTTAAACTAGTTTTTTTTACTTTACAAGGCATCACCATACTTTGTTCTTGACGTCCTGAACGCCCGTTTATGACTTTTTGTCGGCAGTTTACGTCAAAACTCGCCTTGGAAGGATGCACAGGTGCTAGCAGCCGACGTCGATGCCTGGAGGATCTTTGCGGACACCATATGCTCCAACTAGGGAACAGACATGGAATGGTGATGATAATTATAATTTATCTTTCTACTTAAAAACAGATATACTTGGAAAATATAAGTATGTATTGTATTTCCAATATTCAATACCAATTTTTTTTGTCGTTCGAAGTTATTTTTTGCATCGAGAATTTCTAGCATCGATAGACGATTACGTCATTAATTAAATACGTAAAATATACCTCGTAAAAAACATTCATACATTTGATCACAGCTGGCATATTATTTATAGCCGTAATGTAGATTCTAATAAATAAATATTATTATACCTATAATGCAAAAATAGCACTTGCTGTTTACATGGTTTAAGGTGATATGGCCCAAGGTGTCGTGGAGCAGTTGGTTAGGCGGCCAACTGCGTAGCTGAAAAAAAATCAAGAAAGGATATCTCTCAATTCATCTAGGTGTTGTTGGGCGGTTTTCGTAACTTCCTTCTGTATCCTCTTTATTTCACCCGCTGACAAGCCTCTAAAATAAAGGCTTAGTGGGCTAGTATTGTATGGGTCTGAAACTGATCAAAGATATTGTGCAAGATTTTACCCGATGACGATTTTGCGCGACATGTTACACAAATTAGGTGAAATCTGTGTTGCTCAAATTCAGAAAAATTAGAACATTTTCTTTTTTCAACTAATATTTAAACCAAGATCTGCGCACGTATAAAAATTTGCGTGCATTTCACACCTGTGATACTTATATATAAAGAGGGGATTTAGAGGGTTCAAACACCTAAAAAATAAAATTGTTATAATTAAATTTTTTTTTTTTTTTTTTAGCAAAATAAATATTTAGGGTCAAAGCACCAGTGAATGATTGTTTAAGATTCAGCTTGTAGTGAAATCTACATCGAAGATATAAATTTCATTATTTAAGCGTACAAAATAAAAGAAAACAATAAAAAAACACATTAATTTTTCTAAGTACTTTGACTTTTTTATTGAAATACGAGGATTACAATTATAATTAATATTACTCTAAAACAATAGCAGAATCACCAGTTAATGACCACTACTACTCCAGTAAAAATAATAATACTATGATAATTTAGTAGTAATATGGATATATCCAGTAAATTGCATAAGAAATAGCATAAAATAAAACACTTACCACACCTTTCTTTATAAAAACACTATCAATCTCAGAACAATAGAGGGAAGACGCACTATTACCTTTTGACAACTGACAGTTTAAAACTGATACATTTGTTTCTTACCAAAAGATGTGTCCTTCTACTGCTTTTGTCATAGTTTCTAGTGTTAAAAGTTTTTTGACTGAGGTGGGTTGCGCACGGATCGATGAGTGGATCAAGCCAAATAGGTAAAAAATGGTTTCCTGATTAGCAAATGTTATCTACAAGCCCATAAGAATTTATTATGTTTTTTATGATTATTTTAGTTCATATTGCTTATTATGTTTGCGATGATAATTATGTAATTAGATTAATTACGCTTTTATTTTCTTATTATGTTAACTATGTTAAATAACTAGTTTTTCCTTCGGCACGGTATAAAAAAATATTACAAAATTGTAAAAATATAAACAAATAAATTAAGTGGTGTGACAAATTGAATTATCTACACATTCTGGATATTGGGGCATAAAAACAAAAGATCCTCTTAGAAAGGTTTATTAAATAGCAGATTAAGACTTCGGGTGACACGGTTGGGAACATGAATAAAAATTGATTGCAACAGAGATGGGACATCACTATAATAAAAAAAATCAATCAATTCAATCGTTTCTAATAAACTGCCATAAACCCCGTTTTGTAACAGTGGTGTACGTGCTTGTATTCCAGTGCAGAGGTAACGAGTTCGATGCCCGCTAGTAGCACATTTTTTGCTTCGAACGTATCGTCTGAGCTCTCTAGTGTAATTGTCTGTTTTTTATGATTTGATTCTCGTCATTTTGGACGTGGACGCCGATTTGTCTAAGCTGTTCATCTTTGGAAGGTGAAAAATGCCAAACGGTAGCTGGCCGAAAATTCAATTAAAGATATTTTTTTTTCATTTATTGAAATGAATTTTAATTTAATTAATGATCGCTTTAGTTAGTTACATATATGTAAAATCACAAATATAATTCTAACAATCATTATCTTGCCCTTTCCATACCAAGTGGTGCATAAGGCAATGCATTATCAAATCAAATCAAATTGTAAGGTAAAATTAAGTTAACTGAAAGCAAACAATAATTCAAAAGAGAAATCAATATCTGGTTAAAGAAAATTAGAAAAGCAGAAATAAATAAAATGTTTTAATGACATGAGAAATATATTTTAAGAAAAAAACCATTTAACATTGTTCAATCCTCCTTAAAACAGGCTTCCCTAGTCGGGAGGAATCTTGAACTAATTTTATATAAACAATATTTTTTGTAGTGTTTTTTATATATTTTTTATTAAATGTGCTATCTGTTTCTGTTCCAGTAACTAGAGAACCCTTTCATTAGCCATTCACTGCTCTAATTTTTGACGTGTCATTGGCAGGTTTAAGCGTGCCCTATAAATGCTTAGACTTCCGTATTCCCTACTCAAAAATGTTTTCCGTCTCTGTTGCAGAAAATACAGGTAAAAATAACTCTAGACTTTTTTTTTCATATTAACATATTTTGTTTTAAAAGAAAAAACTCGATAAGCCTCTATCTATAGACTTGTCTGCAGGTGGGAAAGATGGAATATGGAAGGAGGTTATGAAAAATACATCACAACACCCAGACCAATTGAGAAAAAAATAAATTCTTGAACAGGCGGAAATCGAACCCGCGACGCCAGTTTCACAGTTAGTCGTCTTACCAATTGCGCCATGGCGCCTGTCAATTACTTTGTTATTTTTTATTATTATTGTTTTATTTTATTTTTTTACAAGTGGAATTATACGGCGTGGATTTAACGGGTACCCTTTTTTTAATCTCTTTTTTTTTGCATTGTAATTACTTATGTAATAGATTTTGAAAGTAGTATTTTTATATATAAAACAATAATATGTCCACACATAAACTACAGTTCTTTCATTTTTTTTTATGTAATGAAGGAGAAATTCAAAATATACAAATTCTTCAAAATAGGGCAACGAGGATTATACTCAAAAGAAATATATGTTTTAATGTAGAAATAATGCACAAAGAAATTGGCTTGCTCACAGTAAAGCAACAAATTAAATATAATGTGGCAATTTTTAATCATAAAATAATTAAGGGGAT
The DNA here is from genome assembly GCF_059751315.1 of Micrasema longulum. Taxonomy (NCBI): domain Eukaryota; kingdom Metazoa; phylum Arthropoda; class Insecta; order Trichoptera; family Brachycentridae; genus Micrasema; species Micrasema longulum. Next base: position 318,525 of record NW_028277832.1, read on the forward strand.
GAATGAAATAAAAACAATAATAAAATTTAACCAACAATGTCATACATATGAAACAAGGGGTAAAAAAAGATAAGATAACGAATGAGGAAAAAAACAGAATCTCAAAACTCATTGTACAAGGGATTGAAGCTGTACAATTAGTTACCTGAAGAAATAAAGGAAATAGAAAAAATAGGAATATTAAAAATTAATTTTAAAAAATATGTTATTGAGAAATTTAAATAAAAATATTATATATATTATATTAGTTCTTAAGATGTTATGAACTAATTTAATAAAGCATAAATAATACAATAAATATATAGAACACTTTAATTGGCCAATCATTTCGGTTTATTTGTAAATACTGTATTTTTTGTTAAAATGGCAATTGTTTTCTTTTTAAAAATAAAATAAAAATAAATAAATAAACTCCCTAGGGAGGAAATCCAACCTTTCCACAAACATTTGGACATATTTAAATCATTGTTGATTAAACTAACTAGTATAAGAAGTACATATTTTTCTTTTTAATACGGGCCTTGCTTAGTAAATAATTCAACCATATAAATCTCACCTACGTCTACTAAGGTTTTATTGATGTTTGTGATATTTATTTGACTGATTTATTTGACTGAATTATTTCACCTACAATGCAACGCCAAAAAAATACTTTTCAATTTTCATTGTTCTTCTTGGACCAGTTTATTTAATCGGCAATATTTTGAGTATGTCTAAATATTCTAAATATATTCATAGACAAGAACTGGAATTCACGATTTACATATGAAAGCTACGGGATATAAAGGATGGATGTCAATTTTTATCTGTTTAAAAATAATAATTGCATCTGACGGCAGTGCACATTTAAGTACGTTTCTGTTGTACAAACTTTGAGATTAAAGCTGTCTTTTCCGAGATACCCGAACAAGAAAAAAACGCATACTGGGAATAAAAAATGGATGGCAGTTAAATAAAGGAAATAAAGCCATTATTTAATATTTATGAAAATAATTTCAGATTATATAAAACAATAAAAAGGCTTTTTACATTAATCGTTTGTTCCCTGACGGGACCAATTATTCCAGGTGTAATATAACTCCTGTATCTCTTATATAAGAATGCATTTAATGCAAATAATTACTGTCGGTACATATTTGGTGATTTTGTTGATTGGGCTTTTAAAGTATTTATTTTGAACTGTCACTTGTTTGGTAGTGTAAAGTTCCTACTCCTTTACCAACCTCAATATTAAAAATAATCATAATAATAATAATTTATTAACAAAAATAACAATTACTTTATCTACTACATACACAGTTAGGTAATAGATTTTTCTGGGTCATGTCAAGTCTGCCTAACTAGGTACAACCTGTTTTAAGGCGGACATTTTTATTTTTAAAAAAAAACAATAATATTACTACCTACTAGTTAATTAACTAAACAGTTTTACAATATAAATTTATACTTTTAATATGTAAGAATTATTTTTAGTAAATTTTCGACTTTTCTCGACCTAAACCCAGTAACCAACTTTTTACAAATTTATTTAATTGAATCCAGGTCGTGGTTTTGCAATGTTTGGGTAACAGATTGAATATTTTGGGGCCCAGAAACCTAAAATTTCTTTGCTCGAACTCAAAGTTTGTGGAAAACCCCATGACCCATTCTTTATTTTGACTTCTGATAGTGTGGGAGTGTTCCTTTTGGGATTTGATAGAATAATTTGCTTTCACAAACATTATAATTCTAAAAATTATAATTTTTATGGCAAGAAAGTTATTTTTCTTTAATAATTTTGTGGTTTAATTATCATCATCATCTTCATCATCATTCGCTTTTCGCACCTAATGGTGCATAGAGAACTGCATTGATACACCAATCGTAGTTTATCTTGATCATTTTTTATTACATGAAGGTAAGATCTTCAGACTTACGATTCAGTCCAGAGACTATGAAATATTCTAGTGTAAAAGCACCTTTTTGAATTTATATTTCATGTCAACCTTGTCGGGAATCGAACCCGAGACCTCTTGCATGATAGGCAAATGCGCAATTACTACACCACGAGGCCGACAATTTTTGTTAGTTTAGTTTTATTATAATGCGGGTTTTTCATTTATTTTTCAAAATATAGTGAATTGGAAAAATAGTAACTTTTTATATTGCAATCGCTGACGATACAAAGTTTAACTACTTTTTTTAATGTAAAGACTTGCTTGAAGAAAGTGAAAGATAAAAATAAAGACTTAGTTTTAAAAAAAAAATCGAGTTAAAGATAAGAAACTGCTTTTTTTTGTAAAGTAAAGAAAAGAGAAAATAAGAACATATAAGAAGTAATGAAATAAACTTAAATTAATTTACATACACAAAAATAAAGATTAGACATTCGATTTAAGAAACATATTGATTTTTTTAATAATCATTTGCTCTATCATGATAAATTTAAATATTAACTTATTTTTCTATTTTGTCTTAACATTCTCGCAAGAAAATGAAAAAACAACTAAAATATAAAATCGTTTCCAAGCTATTAATAACACCATTTTATGATAACTAAATTTATGTTCTGGGTAACTGAGGGTTAAGCAGGTTCTAAGTCAGCCTCGTGGTATAATGGTCAGCGCATTTGCCTATCATGCAAGAGGTCTCGGGTACGATTTCCGACAGGGTTAATATGAAATATTTATTTAATAGGTGTATTGTATTTACTCTAATGTACGGGAGCGAAGTACGGAATTGGAAAAATAATGATGAAAGTAGGTTGAATGCTGTCGAAATGCGATCCCTCAGGTGAATGTGTGGTAAAACGATGTATGATAGGTGCACAAATGTCGAGATCCGTGAAGTGTGTAAGGCTGAAACATGCATTATTGACAGAATCAAGAAAGGGTTGCTGCGTTGGTTTGGACATGTAGAGCGAATGGACAGCGAAAGAACGGCTAAAAGGATCTACGATGCAAATGTTGATGGATGCAGAAAACGAGGAAGACCGAGAAAGACATGGCACGATCAAGTCCATCAAATACTTGAAGATGGACATGTCAAAAGTAGGAATAATCGGCGTGCGTGCATAAGAAGATGTATGAATGTAGAGGAATCGAGGTCTGTATGCCAAGATAGAGTGTTATGGCGTTCTATCCTCTCTGCCTACCCCTACGGGGAACCGGCGTGATGGTTTGTTGTTGTTGTTGTTGTTAATAGGGTGTTTTCACTTCAAAATATTTCATAGTCCCTGGACTGGTACCTGAAGCGTAAGACTAATCATCTTACCTTCATGTAACAAAAAAAATGATCAAGATACGCTGCGATTGGTGTAACAATGCAGTGAGTGCCCTATCCACCATTAGGTCCGGATAGGGAAAGATGATGATGATGATGAAGCAGTTTATATTATATTCATATGTTTTTTAAAATGTCCAAGACGTTTGAAAATTAAAACACGTTACATCACAAAACATGAATTTTTGACATTCATCCTTTATATCCTGAACCCTTCATATGGTACAACTGAGATTGAAAGTAATCACTTAAACCATCCGATGACAGGTCATTAGCTCTGTAAATGCCATGAATTTTTTACTCCCTTCTTAGAAATGTTTTATATCTATTACAAGTAATAAATAAGACGGATTGTGATCCCGCGGGTAGTGTCGCGGACTCAAAATCAAGAGATCCGAGGGTCGAACCCCGCTCTATTTTTATTTATTTTTTATTTTATTCAGAAAAAATACATCATTACTTATATTACAAATACTAGTAATTAGAAATGTTTGTATACATTTAATATATACTTTTTAAACGTTTCCCATAACGTAAAAGAAAAAGCAATTCTTGTTTATATAATGGGGAGGGACGTCTTTCAATAATGTGTTTATTATATTTTTAATTTGTAAATACCTTCAGCATTAAATAAAAATTATTTAAAAAAATATACAGTGTTTTCAATCAGTGCCACACAAAAAAGAATTATGGATTTATAATAATTTTTAACTTCTTTCTTAAATATGTAGTATTCCTTGACTGCACTTTTTATTTCCTTAGTTTATTTCATAAATAAAAATATTCGTCTATAGGCCTTACTTGGTAAAAAGTTACGCCTAGGCATAATAGTAAAATAAGAATGGAAATACCATCCTTATTCTACCACTGTAATAAGGGCGGTGTTCCCATCCTTATTCTACCACTATATCTGTGTGTAACTTTATAATAGATTTATAAGTATTCATTTAAAAATAAATTAAGACTCCTTATTTCTGGCTGCGATACGATCCCACTTATTATTTATGCTGCTCACACTTACAAACACCTGAACACTTACTCCTACACAAATACACATAAACTCACCCTTTTGTTGTAACACAATTTAATAATATGTAAGATTCCCAAATTATAACAGGGATGGAGAATACCTTAAATAAGGGAATATGGAAGTCTAGGCTTTTACAGGGCTTATGACATGTCACTGGCTGCTTTAAGTGGCCACTTTACACATTGTGCAACATTAACCATTTTGTCCTTGTTTGAACATCCATATTTCTTCAATTCTTCCTTTGTTTATTTTAGTGAAGTTAAAGAGCTGAAACCTTTATTGTTGTAAAGAGATTCATTTGACTGAATTATTTCACATACTAAGCAACGCGTGAAAACATTTTTTTTAATTTTTGAACTTCTTTTTGGACTATTTGGTTTCATTACAATATTTGAGTTTGTCCAAATGTTTGTAGACAAAAGATTGGATTTCACCCCCGGGAGTCATTAAGGTTAACAAATTATGATTCTTATTTAGAAACTTTTCTGGTCTGTCTTTAAACTGTATTTTTTTAATGTTACTGTATCACTGTCGACTGTTTGTTTCTTTAAAATAAATAAATAATAAGGTTGTGCTATAGTTGTTTTTAATTTGGAATTAAGATGTTACCAATTATTGTTCTAAGTCGCGTACTTACGTTTTGTGGCGTAAAGACCGTGGAATTATAATATACCAGAAGGCGTGTAATACCAAATTTTGCATATATCGCATTGTGTCCAAAAGAATCCCAATTACCCCCACCTATACGACATCCCGCTTGCGCGCATGCTTGAAGTGCCAGTTGCCAGACCGCGAACAATTATTATCATATCACAAATATAAGAAAGCGTAAATTAATTTTGTGTTATGTAATATTAAGTTTTACCACAAAAAAAATTACTGACTGGACCAATAAAAAAAATCGTCTAGTTTTATTACACAAACGCAAAAAAACATTAAATAATCGTTTAGTAATTTAGTAAAATAATTTTAATAAAACATTTTTGATTTCTAATTCACACAGAGAACTATATTTTTCATCCGCTCGGACTCAAACATATATATTTTTTGTTAATAATTTTAATACTTGTCAATAAAATTAAATTGTTTGAAAATAAATTAAGACTCATTCTATCTGGCGGCGATACGCTTCCACTTGCTGGTGAATGATGCTCACGCTTACTCACACCTGAACACTTACTCCCTCACAAATACACACAAATACACCTCTACTTTTTACTCTCATACAAATACACACAAACACATCCTTTTGCTGAACTAAATTTTAAAATGTGTGATTTTTATTTAGTTAATTTGCTTGTCAGTCTTTAAAACTAACCTGTTTTATGTTATTTAATCATTGTTGACTGTGTGTTTCTGTAAATAAATAAATAATTAAAGAAATGAGAATGAGAAAACGATATATATAAGTATTGTCTTTCTCCATTCGTCCTTTTTTCTCCCTTCATTCTCTGATCAATTGTCATAATCTCTTTATTCTCTGATCAATTATCATAATTGAACACAGATATGCGAAAAACAGCTTGCCATTGAAAAGTAAAACTGAGATAATAGCACTTTTGAGAAAAGACTGAATAATCAAATCAACGCAAGAGTTAGAATGTTTTTTTTTACTATGGCAAATGATAAATAATGCATGCATTCGATTTTTTTAAAAAAAGAGTATAGTTACGGATTTGACCAGTTTTAATAATTTTTGAAATCTGGCTGCCCACACACCCTAAATTGTACATTTAGCAGGAAAAATACAGCCTTAGTAAAACTCTGGTGTATGTTGTGTCATTATGTATTGAATATATTATTATGTGTTTATATTAGACTACGTAATTGTTAAGAATAACTCAGATTATTTTTGTGTTTTTTTTAAGTCTGACTAAAAAAATATGCATTTTGCAGAAAACAGCCTGATCTAATATTGAAAGATACCTTATTTAAACTTTGAATGTAATTGTTCGAGTTTACATTTTGCATTAAAACATATTTTTTTAAATTATGAATTTATTAACATATAACAACAGAGATGAAGTAGGTTATCTAGAAGTCTAGGCATCTACAGGGCTTATGACCTGTCATTGGTTGGTTTAAGTGGCCACTTTACACACTGTGTAACATTCACCATTTCGTCTATATTTGAACATCTATATTCCTTCAATTCTTTCATCTATTAATGTTTGTAAAGTAATAACTGTTGTAATATGGTAATATTATTAACAGTTACCCAGTCGAATCCAGTCCTTGTGTTAAAAAAAATTGACAAACTCAAAATATTGTTGATACATCCACCTGGTCCACGAAGAAGTGTAGAAATTGAAAATTTTTTAGGCGTTGCCTATATATGTAGGTGAAATAATTCAATTATATGAATCTCACCCCCATTAATAAAGGTTTCAGATCTTTAACTCTACAAATATTAACACATGAAATATTTTAAGGAATAAAGATGTTCAAATATATGCGAAATGGTGAATGTTAGTCTTAATTTCAAGAAGGGTTATCTGCTGGTCGAAAACTAATTATATTTTAATTATATAAATCATATTTATTTATTTTTTATCAGAAAAACTTTAAAAATGTTTTTTTTTATCTAATGTTATTTAACATATTACAACAGAGATGAAGAACATTTAAGAGAAGGTAATATAGAAGTCCCGGCATCTACAGGGCTTATGACCTGTCAATGGCTGGTTTAAGTGGCAACTTTACACACGGTGTAACATTAACCATTCTGTCCATATTTGAAAATCTATATTCCTTTAATTCTTTCATCTGTTGATGTTTGTGAAGTCAAAGATCTGAAACCTTTATTTATGCGGATGAGATTCGTCTAATTGAATTTATTCACCTACATACTACGCAACGCCTGAAAATGCTAATTTTCAATTTCTATACTTCTTCACGGACCAGGTGGATTTATCAACAATATTTTGAGTTTGTTCAAATTTTTGTAGACAAGGACTGGATTCAACTCCCCGGAGAGCTGTTTATATTAACATATTAAAACAAAGATGACTTCACAAACATTAACAAATGAAAGAATTGAAGGAATATAGATGTTCAAATATGGGCGGAGTGGTGAATATTACACAGTGTATAAAGTGGCCACTTAAATCGGACAATAACTGGTCATAAGCCCTGTAGATGCCCAGTCTTTTATTTTACCTTCTCTAAAATGTTCTTTATCTCTGTTGTTATATGTTAATATTAACAGCTCCTCAGAGAGTTGAATCCAGTCTTTGTCTTCAAAAACTTGGACAAACTTAAAATATTGTTGACGAATTTATAAAATGAAAATACTTTTTTTTTTTTTTTTTAAGAAAACTTGGTTTTATTTTTAGCATCTATACCGTAAGATTTTCCTAGTGTGTGGGTGAAATAATTCAATTATATGAATCTCACCCCCATAAATAAAGGTTTCAAACATAAACAGATGAATGATTTGAAGGAATATAGATGTTCATATATATGAATGTGTAACATTCACCATTCCGCCTATATGGGCGGAATGGTGAATGTTACACAGTGTATAAAGTGGCCATTTAAACCAGCTATTAACTGGTCATTAGCCCTGTAGATGCCTAGTCTTTTATATTACCTTCTCTAAAATGTTCTTTATCTCTGTTGTTATATGTTAATATTAACAGCTTGCCAGAGAGTTGAATCCAGTCCTTGTCTTCAAAAATTTGGACAAACTCAAAATATTGTTGACGAATTTATAAAATGAAAATACTCATGTATTAAATAAATAAATAAATTTAAGAAAACTAGGTTTTATTTTCAGAATCTATACGTTAAGATTTTCCTAGTGTGTGAGTGTTTTCTGCAAGTTGAGAAATGCTGTTTTTGTGATCAACACTATTTTCTGAAGGTGATTATTACAGTTTTTTGTATGAAAGGGGCCTTGCTATTTTAAGTAGAACATAGAACTAACTATAGTGCATTCTATAACAACAATACCACTTTTTTTCGAAGTGGGCTTTCTGTGTAAGTAAGTTCAATTGTGGTATGGAAAATTGCCAGATTTAGTACTAGCCAAATAACCGTCTCAAGTTAAGTAATGGCTTGTAGATGCGGAGTGTAAGTCCTATATATAATGTATCTACATCGAAGTCTTCTTTAGGCGGAGGTGAACGACCGCTGCTATTGGTGAGCAGGCGACTCATATATTGTACTCCGCCGAAACTGAGCGGCCACTTATGTGAGGAAGCGTTCGGAAAGTGAACATCAAGCGATCGGAGTGATCGCAATCAGTCTTCTGTGATCAGAAAGCTAGAAAACTAAGCTCGGAAGAGCGACAACCCAGAGAACGATTGAAATCAAATCGTCCAGAAGCCCTTTATGAAGGGTACAAATGATGGAAACAAACAAAAAGTAAATTAAAGTAATTCCAAAAAAACCCTCAACAATCAATACGGAAAGTCTTTATAAAATATTTATGGTTCATACAGTAGACACTCTTTATTAAATAAATTATATTATACAAATATATAAAAAATAAAAGAATTTGAAATGAATAAGTCACTTAGATACCAATTTAGTATTAAAATTCCTAAATTCCACACAAGTCATGGTCAAAATAGCTTTGTCTTAAAAGGTGTAAAAAATTATAATAGTCTTCCCAATGAACTAAAAACTATTAAAAATAATATATCAATAAATAAAATTAAAAGTAAATCTCAATAAAAATTTTAAACACGTGTAAAAACTACATTAAATTTTAATTAGTATGAATGTATTATTGTTTTTTTTTCTCATGTACTCGTATTTAAAATTATATCAACTCTTATAATAAACAACTACAACAGTGTAAGTCACTCTCCAAGCACAAGAGTTGGTCTCTTTTTTGAAGAGTTACAGTGATAACATTTACTAGATGTGTAAAAGTAGATATGTATAGACATTTTTTTAAATATGTACTTTTTAGTAAATATGTAGGAGGTTTTTAAATATATAGGAGGTAAGGACTAGATTTTCCTTAGTGGGAGGGATTTGAGTAGGAAACTGCTTGATGATTTTCCGAATGTTTGAGTTTACTGTTTACCATATTGATGTGCCATATATATGTTTTTTTTTTAAATTATTTTTTTATGTTTCTGATTCCTATATTTGAGGTTATATACTCATGTGTCTGTGTCAACTAATTGCTAGTCCCATCTCAGCACAGGACTTTTAGTCCCATGGAGTTGGGACGTATTTCTCAAATAATGTACAGTTAACTTATGTATTTAAAAAAATAAATATTTTTTGACTATCAATATATCTAAACTACAATATATGCTATTGAAACTTACAATTCATCACAACACTAAAGTGGTAACGAAAAAGATTGCAGAAAACAAAACATTTCCGACTTCGCAAAGAGCCAGAAGATTTGATTCACACAAAAGAAAAGTTCATACAAAATCACCTAGAACACAATAACAAACTAAATAAAATAAATAATAAAAATAATTAATAATAATTACAAGGCTTTCTATTTTCTTTGCCTACCCGTACGGGAAACAGCATAGTGGTTTGTTTATTTGTTTAGCTTGATTCTTATTATTCTTAGTATCTGTTTACCATATTGATGTGCCATATACTCGTATATATATGCATTAAAAAAATCTAATTTCTGATCCTATATTTGTGGTGATATACTCATGTGTCTGTGTCAACTAATTGCTTGTCCCATCTCAAAACACAGAACTTTTAGTCCCATGGAGTTGGGACTTATGTCTCAAATAATGTACAATAAACTTATAAATGTAAATAAATAAATGAATACAAAAACAAAAATTTTTGCATCGTCGCATTTTGACTCCTCTTTTACTAGCCGTGACACCATATGTCTTTGATGGGCGAAGATAAGATAAGATTTTGGTTCATTTTTTTATTTATTCTATAAATGACACTTGTATATATGGCTGCATCAATAGTATTACCTGAACACTTATACAACTACTCAAAACAAAAATAAAGAACTTTGTGTCTATTATAAAATAAGTATAAGCATTTTTCAATTTTTTTGTAAAAAATTTATTATGATTTTTTTTGTTTTTTTTTTACAAAAAACACAAGTGATAAAACAGAGTATTCAAAAAATAAAGCATGATTACATAGCAATGAAATATATATTAATAGTAAAAAAAGTAAACAAAAAATCCCACAAAGGCATGGCCTGTCCGTGGGTATATTAGAAAATGTTAATGAATTTATACTCCTATAATAAATAATGGACAGTTATAATATTTTTGTGTAGAAAGTATTGTATAGAAAGAAAAAATAATATTGTACAGAAAGAAAAAATAAAATATTCTGTAAAAGATAATATGGTATTTTTTTAAATAGTAATTAAAAAAGGAAATAAAAAATATTTAAAAGAACACAAAAATATTCCTTATTATTAAAGGGCAACAAAATAAATCATAGAAAAAAAGAGTTCATATCTTTAGTTTGAATCCCGGATAGTGCATGTTTTTTAAAAGAAGGAAAATTTTGAAAGTTTGCAATCAATGAAATATTATCAGTAAAAAAAGAATTAATTTTAATAGTCTCGTATAAATATGCATGTCTCTGTGCGAGCTTCGTTTTACAATGTGGTATTTCTAACACAAAATTTCTTCTTTGACTTGATCTATTTGAATTACTTGTAAAGAAGTTTTGGTTCTTAAATATATATTTTAAACATTGAAAACAATATATTTGTCTTAGATCTAAAAATTTAGCTTCTTGGAATAATTGGAAAGAGGAAAAAATGCGATTTTCGTGTCATATTTTCAGAGGCACCAATAATATACGTCTCAGAAATATAGCATAAGTAGATTCATTTGTATCATTCATGCTTAATGTAATGCTCAAGTCGAAATACTTGTAATGAATAGAAATCTGAAAAGGTAGGTAGATAAAATATTAAAGCCAAATTTTTGATCGAATGAATGCGACATTTTTATTAACATAGGCATTGCAAAAAATGCTATTATGTAAGAGTTGCACATAAAACATTTTAATTAATACATAGTTTATTTTCGCGTTGAAAGAGCCTTCATGTTTTTGCTAAGGGCTGAAAAGGAGAAACGTAGAATGGATATGTACCTTACATACATTTTAAATTTATTTTACTCTAGCGGACCAGACAGGCATTGTCCTGCCCGAATGTTGGCATGCCTGCCATGTCAAAAGAGTTTTATGATATTTTTGTTTTATTTTTTGTACACTTCTTCATATAACTAAATATACTTGCACCGGGTTGTGGTCCCGTGGCTAGTGTTGCGGACTCACGGATCAGAGCTCCGAGATTCAAACCCCACTCTACCCTAACTTAATTTCCATTTCGTAATAAGTTATTTACAATAAGATTAAATAGGGTTTTGGTTCCGTGACTAGTGCTTCGAACTCACGGATCAGAGTTCGAAGGGTCAAACCCCAGTATACCCCAATTTTATTTCGATTTCTCATAAGTTATTTACTTTTTTTAAAAATGGTATTAAAAATTCAAATATTTGGGTAAATCATAAGAACGCAAATGTTTCTTTATTCTTCAAAAATAATACAATCAAATCTAAATTTATGTACGAAAATGCGTATATCTGTATGAAAATTTAAAGTATCTTCGTCGGAAACCTGTAATTGAACATTTTTAGAAAAAAAAAATACGCATATTCTATTTTTTAATACAGAAAAAATCATTTTACTTTTAATTGAAGATAACTCTTAACCTTCCATTTTCATACGGGCACGGGATTTTGTTACCCGTCTGGACACATATTGTTTTTAACCTGCGATAAAAATCGTAAAAAGGGAAATCTAGTGGAGAAAATATTGCCTCGTAGTGTAGTGTTGATGTGTTCGCCTGCCACACTTGAGGTTCTGGGTTCGATTCCCGGGAGGGTCGATGAAAATTTCATTTATAATCATCATTCCCGCTTTTACAACCTTTTTTTTATTAGATTTTTTATTGAAAAATTAAATATTTGCGTTCCTATGTGTTTCGGATTCATAATATATTTTTTTTTTTATCTTCTTTATTCATATTTTTCTCTTACCAACTATAATTAATAATAAAAATAATGTGTCCTCACTGGGGTGGGGTTACCCGTGCAGAAGACACTTAACCGTATACTTTTTTGAAATGTTTTTACATTAGAGAATAAACAAAGAAGACTAACTTAATAAACAGAGTTAATTAAAAAAAATATTCACAGTTTTAAAAACAAGGTATATGTGTGCATTTATATTATTTATATTACAAAACGCCAATGAAAATAACGAAAACCTAACATAAGCTATACACTTGTGGAGCGGTTGATTCAATATTGGTTTGGGCGAATGATACAATCCATTTTACTTCTACCTAGTTCCAATATCCATTTTTTTAAAGCCTTTTTAAACATTTTCTCGTTACTAATTGTTTTTGTTCATTTTTATTTATTTTATTATATTTTTTATTTTTTTACAGCTTTTACATAAACAAAATAAGTAGAAAAATATTAACAATGTTAAAGCCAATTAAAAAAATCCACTGTAAATATAATGACACATAATATATAAGAAAATAATTTTCGTAATTATATTTGTGTGTCGTTTGTATTCATGTGTATGTAAATGTGTGTATGCGTGAATGAATGAGGGAGAAGATACATGTGCGTGTTGGAATGAATAAGGGAGAGGGTGCGTGTGTGTGGGTGCGTAAGTATAAAAAAATAATTGTTTAAAACTTGTAATTGTATTAAAAATGGTACAAGAAAGAGCTTAGTAAAAAGTTAGAAACCTTTTTGTAAAAATTAAAATCAAGAAATGTTATAAATTGTATTTTTTTTTTAAGTATATTAAATTTTAAAACCGTATTCTGAAAAAAGAAGCATTTTATTTTAAAATTTAACATATACACATCGAATGAATAATGTGCGACGAGTCCCATACAATACGAGTACGGTAGGTAACCACAAAATGCAGTAAATACGATATAATGTCAACAATAAAATAAGGTTTGACAATACGCGAACGTTGATTCAAAACGAACACACAAATGCATATTACATGCACCTAGATAACATATAAATAAGAATAACATATAAGTTTGGTAGAAATGATTCGGATTATAAAAATCAAGTGTCACAAACAGTTGGCCCGCAGTACGGGGAGAGCAACGGAGAGAAGGTTGCGGACAAAGACAATTTATTACCTATGGCAGTTTTGATAAATTTAATATTTTTGGTAAATATATCTATGTCGTTAAATTTCCTGTTATACGTATCCATAATACGGTTAATCGTAGCGCTTTTTGGCAAATTTGTTCTGCATTTAGGTATGTGAAAAAGTTGTGTATACGTTTGTCTCTGTGGTTTTAATAGATATTGGAAGTAGGTTATAGATTTTAATTGAATAATACTCAAAATCCCCGTTCATTCGATTGTCAAGCCATTTTTCCTTTGATTCCGGTAGTCCTTTTTTTGAATCCCAGCGTACCTACACCTCCCTGACGGCGAGTCGAGAAAGCAACACGCGCAAAAACACACAACGAAACGTAAAATCACGAGCGTGACATCTTTTCGAACATCCGGTGCCGCGCCAATATAAACGAAACGTAAAGTGATTTTATGCAATCGAAAACAGTGGTGTCCTAGACCAGCGCCAAAGGGAGGAGGGAGTTTTTTTGTTTCTCTTTTTAAGTTTTAATCCAATGCCGATGTGTCAAATATGTGAAGATGCCTTAAAAAATGCTACAATGCCTTTTAGAGATAATCTCAACTGCCATCAGAAAAAAAAAAACATATGACACTCTTTAAAAACGGCGGCGTAAATCCCGTAAAAAAACGGGTAAATTGTAAACTAGAATAGGAAAATGTCACATATTACAAATACTGATAAAAATATATGAAATGGATTAAGAAAAAATAGTAAAAAATTCAAAATCAATATGGATATTATAGAGAAATGTTTTCATGCATTACATGAAAATAATAATTATTAAAAATGTATATATAATTAAATAAATAACCACAAAGTTAGTGCTTCAAATACAAACTTCATATTAAAAAATGTATTTCTACTAAAACGCGACATGTTTGGCCTCGCTTATTTTAACGTCAAAATTTGTGACGACGTTCTATTTAAATTTAAATGGTCGCAAACAAAGTTCAAAATGTACCCGAACCGTGACGCATTAGGGTCTTGGCCAATGCAATGCACCGTTTTCACGGGAATTAAAATTTATAAATTTTAAAAAAATATATGCTCCTATTAAGTAGTTAGAGAAAATATATCTCGACGGTATTTTTTTGACCCTTATTAATTTAAAATTATTTTTAATAAGTGAATTGTCCACATCATGTATTTTTTTTTGCAAATGAGAGTATTTTTTATAATTTATTCTGTATTACTCTGTTGCCATTTAGATATCTTTAATATAAAATAAATGAATCCAAAATAAAGTTTGTGTATGTGTTTAAAATAATATACTTATCTTCGTTTAATTAATTTATACACTTTCAAATATGTTACTTATCATATGTAAATTCCGGATTAGTTTTTTTTTTGTTATTTGTTCAGAAAAAAATATTTATAATATCAAAACAAAATACACATTCCTAAATAGATTGAATATATAATGTATTTGTGTTAACGTCTCCAATTATGCAAAAGAAAAAACTATTTTTGTGTACATAAAGAAGAATGACGTCTTAAATTAAAGTGTTTTTTTTTTATTAGTGAATATTTTCAATATCTACACATATAAAAGGCAATGTTCGAATGTGTGTCCTCGATGAACTGCATAACTACTCGACCGATTTGCGTGCGGTTTTCAACGAAATGTAGATCTTTGTCACAACCATAATTATAACTCTCAAAATCTTAAACATGCTAAGTAGAAAAACAGTTAGGAGTGTATTTGTTGTTTTAAATTGTTGACCCGAGCTGCATTTGCCGAGAATGCACGCAAAAATTGGAAGGCTGAATTTTTTTTGTGCATAAAACAAGTTTGTTTTTCATTGCTTACAAACAATATTATTTCATTGAACTCTTTACAATTTCCACCCGTTTCACTGGATTTTTAGTAATACTAAAATAACATTAACTTAGATTCAATACATTTTTGAAAATCACATTCCTAACTTAAAGTGCACCCCTGTTGGTGAGAAAAGCAAAGTTTGACATTTGCAAAAAGAATTCTATATTTGAAAATGAATTATTTTATGTTTTGGAATTCTAACCTTTATCCCTTATCGACGAAAATTAACCTCATATTTTTTTTATTCAAAGAATTTGTGCTCAATCAGGCATTTTGGTTTTAAATAAAATATCAAGCTCACGTCAAAACCCGACTAGCGCGGCAGTTTGAACGACTAAATACGCGTAGGGTAGGACTGAGCGTTTAGGCATGCGTGAAGTGTCATAAATTTAGAGGGTTCCGGGTGCGTCCATCTGTACAAATATGTCATATTTTAGAACATGGTTTTATTTAATAAAACTGAATCAGTTAAACCTGTTACGTTAAAGCGTAAGTAAAGTTTTCTAAGTATACTTAAAAATGTTTAATCTTAACAGGAAACGCAGTCCGACTTTTCTTCAAACAAACGTATTCACGTATTTTCTCTCAGGATTATGGCACTAAGGTTTTTTTTACATAATAGATATGTACCAGTGGCGTGTAGGTACTTATTATTTTGTTTTTTTTTTAAACAGTTTTTTATGGGAACTAAAACCACCCAAAAACCCGTATAAACGCAAAGTTTTGTCTGCTGTCTTCATACGCTCGGTATACAAATATAGCAATTTTGGAAAAATACGAAACATCACGATACAGAAAATTTTATTCTGATACTTTGTCGATAAAAAAATAACCAAATCGGTTCAATTTTGAGGTGCGGAAAACGGGACAACGACACGTCGATTTTGTATATTCTAACAAAAGGTCTGACGTGCAGTTGTCTTTTTTGCGCAGTATCGGGGAGGCATCTGCAAGACAGTGACAGAAAAACAATGTTCGAATACATATTTATCATAATTCTTTGTCGTTACAATTTATGTAAAGCAAAACACGAAAATAATAATGTATACGTACATATCTAATTTGGACTAAATACAATAATTGATATCAAATTTTCAATTATGTTTATTTAATCGATATACGAGTATGTACTCAAATCTAGCAATAGCAAAGCATTGCCGGGTTCAGCTGGTAAAATATAAATAACAAAATGTTTGTATACCTCAAAATTAAAAATAGAATAATCAAATCGGACAAAGGTATTGAGAATAAACTAAAAAAAC
This sequence comes from Micrasema longulum, assembly GCF_059751315.1. Taxonomy (NCBI): domain Eukaryota; kingdom Metazoa; phylum Arthropoda; class Insecta; order Trichoptera; family Brachycentridae; genus Micrasema; species Micrasema longulum. The sequence goes on from NW_028277832.1 coordinate 335,065, forward strand.
AGAGTGCCGTTTTTAAAACAATACGGAATATAATCATATTAAAAGAACTTTAATACATATTATGCAGTTTGTCAATCAGTTTTGGAATATGGTCAAATTAGATGGGTATATGGAAATAACACATTACTCAAACAACGAATCATTGCACAAAAAGGTTTATTTAAAATTACTCCTGTCAGAAAGATTGTTATGTTTAAAAACTGAATGTTATGATTATAAAACAAATTTATGCAAAGGTTTTACTAATGTATTGATACAAAAATTATTAAATACCTCCCATTACACCAAACACAATTACTAGAGTTACTAGACATTCCACCCTGATGCTGCAAAAGCAATCGAAAATTAACACAGCTTTCGGTCAAAGAAGATTGGTCTACTTCTCCATAAAAGTATACAACCTACTTCCATTGTCCATAAGGACAATTGGCAAATACTGTCACTATAAAATCGCCATTAAAAAATGAATAATGGAGGTGGGATGAGTGGATCAGACCAAATAGGTAGAGAGATATTTTTATTTATAATGTTTTTATTTGTGAGTTTTATGTGTTTTGTATTTTGTTTTAAATGTATTTGAGATCATGATTCAATCATGTTTAATAAAACATGTTTCAAAATTATACAAAATGTCTTCCACGGGACGGGATACCCCAGAGAACATTATCTTAAATGTAAAAAAAGTCATACATAAGTTTTTAAAGAATAAACCAATAAATAAATTTCATTTAAATTATTAATGACAATTCTTGATGGAATTCCATTGTAATGATGTAATAACTTATATTTACATATAAGTTATTAATTTAAAAAATACTTGGTACACTTCCACTTATTTATTTTGACCAATTAGCGCTTTCACCCTCTAATGGGCATCTTCAGGCTGGTGAATATTATACAGTGTACGGATAATTTATATAAAACTAAATATTATCTTAAGTGTAGGTACATTTAAAAATAAGTTGAAAAAGATACAATACGCAATATTGCAATGGAACAGAGTGAGACAAATGATTGAAACATGTTGGCGGTGTACTTTAAGAGGATATTCCATTACATGAAAAATATTTATTGTTTTATTACAGTGTACAGAGTCTAACTAAGGGGGCTAATAAGGGCGAGTTTTTAAATTTTATCTGCTGATTTATTAAAATTCTATCGGTATTATTTTTTATCTTATTTATTTTTAAAATTTCCAATCTATCTAACTTTTGACCTTTATGTCCTACATGTAAATTTTTAATGTTTTTTGCTTTATCAAAAGTATGTTTAAATTTATTTAAATGTGATGCATGGTTTGATAAGTCGTTATTTAATCGCTAATTGGTCAAAATAAATAAGTGGAAGTGTACCAAGTATTTTTTAAATTAATAACTTATATGTAAATATAAGTTATTACATCATTACAATAAATAAATATACAGTGTTTTCAACCAGTGCTCCATATGTGACTGCACTTTTTATTTCCTCTGTTTATTTTATTTAAAAAAATATTCCTTTGTAAGTACAAGGTGGCGCAAAAGTTGTCACCCGATGTTCTTTGACTGTATTTTTTTTATAAATGAAATTTTTCAATATTGCTTTTGGATTGTGTTTATTTAATGTCTTAATTTATTTTTCATTAAGTCGAGAAAATTATATCGGCCAAGGGGCCGCCGCCAGAATTGATGACCAAACGGGCCCAATTTATGGCATTTTCCTTCACTCTTTCCAGAACTTTCGGCACTAGGTTCTCGCATTCTTGACAGATATTCTCTTAGAAGGCTTCAAGAGTCTGAGACTTGTGAACATAGATTCTTGACTACAAATAAATCTGGAATGGTTAAATCGGGTGATCTTGCCAGCCAGTGCAAATCTCTCAAACGGGAGATTAAGCGACTCGGAAATACAGCTCTCAGAACATTGGTTGTGGCTCGTGCAGTATGCGTCGTTAATTCATCCTACTAGAACCAAATGTTTTCTAATCCCTAAATTCTTTCTAAATACCACTGATTGATATCCAATTACGTGGCACGTTGTCAGGTCGATGCTCCGAGATCCTCTGCGACATCTCCAGCCACAGCCAAGTTCATGCTTCTACCAGCTGAGACAAATTAAATGCATACGCAAAAATTTGCCGGTTGATGCCGCCCGTCAATTAATAAATGCGTTTGTAGTGTCTAGAGTCAAATATTATAATGGTATCTATGCAGGTCTACCAATGAACAAAATGACTCGCCTACAATCTGTATTGAATGCCGCAGCGAGACTTATTTTCGGAATCTTTAAGTTCAGTCAAATCACTCCACTACTCCGGGAACTACACTGGCTACGTTTTTCACAGAGGGTCGAATACAAACTCTGTTGGCTTATGTATAAGTCACTGCACAACTCTGCTCCGGAATATCTAAGGGAACAATGCATTCCAGATGAACTAGCTGACTGGCGTCTAACGCTTAGATCAGCTACGTCTATGGCGAAAGGAAAAGTTATTTTTCCTCTACGCAAACAGCGCACTAAATTTAGTGAACGCGCATTTGCGGTCGCAGGCCCTATGGCATGGAATGCTCTCCCAGCAGAAGTGCGAGGCTGTGAAAGTGAATTGATATTTCGGAAAAAACTTTAAACCCACTTGTTCTCTAAATCATTTGAATAAATCCGTAACATGTGACAACAAAGTAAATTATTTTAAGTAAATTACAAATTGAAAAGAATCACTATGTAAAGCGCCCTTGAGGTATTTTGTTACGAAAATGGCGCTGTATAAGTTATCCATAATAATAAGCCGAGATATTCTTAGCAGAACGGCTGCTCCGGGACCGGCCAGACCTGGCAGCATCTCATGTTGTCCCATACACTTCAAAACGAGCGGCTAAATGGCGAAGTTCTTATCCAGTTGGTGTCGGACGCCCGGGAAATCTGCACCTAAAATCACGCTGCGCCAACACCACCGACAAATTATTCCGCAAAAGAATCGAAACAATTTTCCCGCGTTCTTAGAGGAGTATAGCGATTCACGCCTTGTTGACGTGTATTTTATATCTGTTTACTTCACAAATATCAAAGCAGAACTAACATTTGCCGCCATTTGCAAAAGTTATGGCATCTTCTGATAGGGTGATGACTTTTGCGCCACCTTATGTAATGATGTTGTCCTGTTGTATTTCTTAATTTTGGAATTAAGATGTTACCAATTGTTCTAGGTCTCATACTTATGTTTTGTGATACAAACACACTACTGTATACATATGCATGTTGTCTTTATTGATTTGAAGTAAACAATTATTTTCAAATATCGATTTTATATCTAGAGCCCTGAATTTTTTAATTCGTTGAATTATAATAATCCCTCTTTCTCTTCACTTTTTTTCTCGTCTATTAATTCCTTTTCCTCGCCTATTTTCAGTTCTCTAATATGCTTTTTGTGTATACTTATTATTTTATATTTTGTCTTTGGTATTTAACGTGTTCTGCGGCTCTATATTAAGGATTATTTTTACTAGCTTTTTTAAACTTTGTTTGTACAATTTTTCTTGATTTTATTTATTTATAAAAGAAATGAACAGCTATTTTAATTTTAAAAATACAATATTTACAAAATAAATAAACCAAAATTATACGCTAATTTTTCTATGCATTTATTTATTACTTATTTATTCATATTTTTTCTCTTATAAACTATAAATAATTTTAAAAATAATGTGACCTCACAGGGGTTACCCGTGCCGAGGATACTTAACAATATACTTTTTTTTAAATATTTTTATGTTTGAGAATAAATAATGAAGACTAACTTAATAAACAGATATAATTAACAAAATATTCAGACAGTTTTAAACTCTACGTATTTATGTTTTTAATTAATTTAGTATAAGTAAATACAATGCAAAAAATAAAATAAAAGGCGTACCCGTGAAAATGCACTCCGTATTATTCCACTTGTAAAAAAAATTAAATTTACCAATAATAATGAAAAGAACATATGAATTTTTTTTACTCTAAAAAAAACCTAATAAAAAAGAATATAATAAATTATTCCTATTATTCCCTTTCGGCACCTAATGGTGCATAGGGCACTGCATTGGAACACCAATCGAAGCTTATCTTCATCATTTTTGGTATGTGAAGGTAAGGCGGTCTCCGTGGTGTAGTAGTCAAGACGCTTCACTCACACTCGGAAGGTTCCGGATTCAATTCCCAGTGAGAAATAAAAATAAAAGTGATTTTTCTCATGTTTGGGTGTTCTGTGATGTAATTCACCACTGTAATTGGGCCTCTTGGCCTGTTATGACGCAAATAAAAAAAAAAATATATATTTAAAAAACTTTAAAAGAGCAGTCTTACGTTTCAGATGGATTATGAAATATACTGGTATAAAAATACCTTTTCAAATTAATATCGGGATCTGAACCCGAGACCTCTTGTGTGGTAAGCTAATACGTTGACTTCTAAACCACTGACCGACTAAATAAAAAATACTCCAATATTTTTTTTTTTTTTGTTATGACTATTTTATTGGATCTATTAAATATGCGTCATTGGTTTTAGATTTGTTTGTCTTTTGAGTCTCGAAGCGTTCAGAAAAGTCAATCGCCGATCGTTCCTTGTCGTTTTCGGAACGCTGCGCGAAGTACGAACCCGTGGAATAATACCTACGTAAGTACAGCGTACTAAGGCGTGGTGTATTTTAATGTAGGTAGGAGCACTTGCTATGTACCATGTGATGTTCTGTGATTAATTAATGGGCGGGGAATACTTTTCGGGATGCGTGTGTACATTGACTATGATATTTTACATATTCATGTAGAACGAATGGATGACGAAAGAATGGTTAAACAGATATATGTAGCGAGAGTGAATGGCAACGTAGGATCAAGACGACCAGTGGCATAATCAAATCAAAAACTGCATTCGGATTTTAATCAAGTTTTAAGATGTTTGATTATGTCAAAATGCTTGCAGAATGGCTGGATTTCTCCCTAGGGAGTTGTTCATATTTAAATTTATTTCAACAGAGAGGGAAAAAAATTTTGAGAAGGGAATGGGGAAGTCTAGGCATTTACAGGGCTTATGACCTGTCATTGGCTGGTTTAAGTGGCCATTTTACACACTGTGTAAAATTCACCATTCTGCCCATGTTTGAACATCCACATTTCCTCAACTCTTCCATCTGATGACTTTTGTGAAGTATAAAAATTGAAAAATTGTTTTCAGGCGTTGCCTAGTAAGTGATTTGGTTCAGCCGGATGAATCTCACCCACGTGAAAACAACAGATGGAAGAGTTGAGGAAATGTGGATGTTCAAACATGGGCAGAATGGTGAATGTTACACAGTGTGTAAAGTAGCCCCTTAAACCAGCCAATGACAGGTCATAAGCCCTGTAAATGCCCAGACTTCCAAATTCCCTTCTCAATTTTTTTTTCCCTCTCTGTTGAAATAAATTTAAATTTTAAGATGGTCATTATTATTATTATGCATAATTTATATAGCGCTATTTTCGTAATAAAATACCTCAAGAGCGCTTTACATAGTGATTCTTTTGTTAAATTAATTTGATTGAAGCTTTTAAATTTGTAATTTAATTAAAACAATTTATTTTGTTGTCACATGCTACGGATTTATTCAAATGATTTAGAGAACAAGTGGTTTTTAAGTTTTTTCCGAAACATCACTTCACTTTCACAGCCTCGCACCTCTGCTGGGAGAGCATTTCATGCCATAGGGCCTGCGACCGCAAATGCGCGTTCACTAAATTTAGTGCGCCGTTTGCGTTGAGGTATAATGACTTTTCCTCTCGCCGTAGACGTAGCTGATCTAAGCGTGAGACGCCTGTCAGCTAGTTCATCTGGAATGCATAGTTCCCTTAGATATTCCGGAGCAGAGTTGTGCAGTGACTTATACACATGATTTTAGCCTAACAATAAATACAAAAAAAACGAAAGCGTTACACATTACGTCCCCAAATAATAGACCAAGAGAAGATTTATCAATAAATGCACACACTCACGAATGTTTGCATAAAAATCTACAAGACTATAAATGCACAAAAATAGATCCTGTATTAAAATATAAATATTTAGAAATTTTAATAGATTCCACTTTTGATTGGGAAGAACAGGTAAAAACAGTTTGCAATAAGCTAAGGGTTTGCCTGCTTAACGTGTACCACTTTAAACCATACCTACCATACCCAGTGCTGAGACTAGCTTACTTGCGGGTAGTTGACCCAATAATTCAATATGTATTAAGGATATGGGGACTAAGTTTCAAATCTTATACCGACAGAGTCTTGAACCTACAAGTACAAATTTTAAAAACTATCGTACCTGTAAAAATAAAGATTGAGGCAAAAGATGAGCAAAAATTTGATTTGATTATGTAAACGTTTACCAATTAACTTCACAAACATCAACAGATGAAAGAATTGAAGGAATATAGATGATCAAATATAGGCAGAATGATGAATGTTACATAGTGGGTACAGTGGCCACTTAAACCAGCCATTGACAGGTCATAAGCCCTGTAGATGCTTAGACATCTATATTACCTTCTCTTAAGTGTTCTTCATCTCTATTGTAATATGTTAATATAAACAGCTCCCCAGGGAGTTGAATCCAGTTCTTGTCTACAAAAATTTGGACAAACTCAAAATATTGTTGAAAAATTACCTGGTCCATGAAGAAGTATAGAAATTGAAAAAATATTTTTTTCAGGCGTTGCCTAGTATGAAGGTGAAATAATTCAATTGGATAAATCTCATCCGCATAAATAAAGGTTTCAGCTCTTTAACTTCACTAACATCAACAGATGAAAGAATTGAAGGAATATAAATGTTCAAATATAGGCAGAATGGTGAATGTTACACAGTATGTAAAGTGGCCACTTAAACCAGCCATTGACAGGTCATAAGCCCAGTAAATGCCTAGACTTCCATATTCCCTTATTAAAGGTATTTTGCCTACGTTTGAACATCCATATTTCTTCAATTCTTCCATTTGTTGATTTTAGTGAAGTTAAAGAGCTGAAACCTTTATTGTTGTGAAGAGATTCATCTGACTGAATTATTTCACATACTAGGCAACGCCTGAAAACAATTTTTCAATTTTTAAGTTTCTTGGACCAGTTGGTTTCATTACAATATTTGAGTTTGTCCAAATGTTCGTAAACAAAAGACTGGACTTCATCCCCTCGGGAGTCAATAAGGTTAAGAAAAACAGGGATGGAGAATACCTTAAATAAGGGAATATGGAAGTCTAGTGATTTACAGGGCTTATGACCTGTCATTGGCTGGTTTATGTGGCCACTGTACACACGGTGTAACATTCACCAATTTGCCTACGTTTGAACATCTTTTATTGTTATAATATCGCTGTCGACTGTTTGTTTATTTAAAATAAATAATTAAATAATAAATAGATAAATAAAAGTAATTAAAATATCTTGTAGAAGAGAATTTTTTCTTTCAAATGACGTTTGGCCTTTATCATTTTTTTAAACTTTTGGTGGTCATTTTTAAATTTGGAAAAAAACGGGCAAAATTTGTGTTAACACATAGTATAATACGAACCTATCACTGACACTGTTCATTTTCTATGGCCGCTATCCTGTTAAACCTGCCGTAACTCCCACTACGTAAATAATGATCAGGAAGTTCAAAATTATGTATCAAATATAATATTCTGAGTCGCACCTGAGCGATAATAATGGCACAATTTCAAGAACGACGTATGTAACTAAGTAAGCAGAAATGTTCCAAAATATTATTTCATTGCACACCCTGAATTTCACTGTCGTAAGTCCGAATTTGGTTGTTTTAAGTAATAAATGCAGTTTGACGCTTTGATCCCCGAACATTGATTAATTACGGTTTTTGAACTTTTTTTTAATTATGTTTTTTATAGCCTGAAAACATTGTACATTTCACAAGTTTTTTTATTTAAAGTTTACAAAAAAAAGTGTCAGAGATTTGCGAAACAAAAAGTTTTTTTTTTTCATTACAAAACCAAGTTGTTTTTTTAAATTTTTATTTAAATGTTTGTCTCAAGAGGCAAAACTAGCAGTTCACAATGGAGTCCTGGTTCCGACCCTGATGTATGGGCGCGAAGTATAGACTTGAAAAACAGGGATGAAAGTCGGCTGAATGCTGAATGGATGCAGAAATAGAGGAAGACCAAGAAAGACTTGGCATAACCAAATACTGGAAGATAGACATGTCAAAAGTCGGAATAATCAGCGCGCGTGCATGAGAAGATGTATGAATGTAGAGGAAGCGAGATCTGTATGCAAGATAGAGTGATGTGGCATCCTCTCTACCTACCCTTACAGGGAAACGGCGTGGTTTGTTCGGCTAAAAAGTAATTCTTGGACCCATGTCCAAATGTTGAGATATATTATTTATTGTCCTTGTTCATGAGCAGGGGGTTATGATGTCCATCACCAGATTAGGCATATCTCAGACATCTTGAAAATTTCAGTAGCTTGGCTCTTATTGGTACTTTGAGAAAAAAAATTATTATGTCTTTTTGTACTGAAATAATTATTTTAAAATGTGTAGCTGCAGCGGATCCTCACCCAATTAGTCCAAATCATAAATGAGATTGGCAAAGCATATAGTATATTTTTTTCACTAAACAACCAAAATATAGGCAAAAAATTACGTACCTGCGTTCATAATTATTTATTTATTTTTATTTATGTATAAATTTATTGCAAAAAATAATATACGTACTTAATAACAGGGAATCTATATAAAACCAATTAATGTAAATGAAAACGGAGTGTTCTCTATTTATGATAGTCTCCATCCAACATGGCACAGCCTGTTCTAAGATGGTGATGTTCTATCTTTAGAGCATAAGTAGTCCTATACTAATAAAATAATAACATAAAAAAGAAAAACTAAAACTACTTAATTATAAATGCCTAGCTTATCAAATGTAAGAAATTAAAAATCGTTATTATACAAATATAAAGTAAATATTTGTCCCAGAAAACATGTTACTTAAACGTAAATAATATAGTATAATATATAATAAAACAAATATAAAGCAATGAAATACATAAAAATATAAATAATATTTGTACCAATTATGTTTTTTGATTTACATATATTTTCAAAAAAATCTCTCGCTACACTATTTATATGTGCAGTTATTTTTATTTTTAAAATTGTTTTACATTTTGAGTCTTTTATATTTGGCTATAAATCATTAAATATTTTTGGAGCAATTACATTGTATTGCTTTTTACCTAAGGCGGTTGATACAAATGGGACAATACAGTTAATTTGCGTTGCTGAACGAGTGTTTATATTTTGTTGGGTTCTTTTGACCTCATTTAATTTATAATAAAATTTAAGTAGTAGACACCTCACAAACAATTGTCTTACATCCAATATCTTTAACTCAGCGAATAGATCTTCCGTTGAATACCTCAAGGGTTTTTTTAAGAATGATCTTCATAAAAAATATAATATTGAAGTTTGTAAAAGAGTAGTCATTTTACCCAGCCAAACGGGTGACGGCTCTGTGCAAAACTGATCCAAGGGAGTCATTTTTTAAAACTAATTACCTACTTAAAAATGACCTAAACTTTTCAATAACGTCCTAATATGTACCGGCACTGAGCATTTAAATCAAATGCATTATAATATAAGAGATATACGAATTATCTGACTGTATTATACTATTAAAGTGGGATAATTTATATAGCGCCGTTTTTGTGAAAATCACTTCTGTACAATAAATAAAAATCCTAGCACGTCTTGCAGCCACAGAGCGCATAGAATATTGGGATTATAATTCCTTCTTTCCAATTATGATTAAGTTTAACTATAACAGATAGTGGCTAGATTACAGTAGGTCTTGCAGCTACAGAGCGCATGGACGTTAAGTAATCTATTCCCCATTTACATCATGTTTTAATTTGACAGTGAAATTAGTGTTTGAATGATTTGAAAATAAATATTTAAAAAAACTCATTTTTCAAAATAGCAGTTAGATTATAAAAAGTCTTGTAGCTACTGAGCGCATGGACTGTTGAAATGATAGTCCCCACTTACAAAATTTAAGTATGTTATGGTTGATTACATTTACATATTGAAGAAAGATTACCAATCGTCTTGCAGCTACAAAGCGCACGGACGAGTGAAATTCTAGCAATTTAAAATTATACCAATAAATTTACAAAAAAAAAAACTTTTAGCAGAGTAGATAATATGTCAAGTGTTCATGCTTAAAAATAAACAATAAAAAAGGAAGTTAACCTATATCTTTACTTTTATCGTGAGTACATAAAATAAGGTTTCTGTATGAAAATTACAGTGAATTTTTTTTTTTTTTAACATGTTCACATTACAAGTTTACGACAATATGTCATGCATAAATTATCAACCGACGAAGATATGTACTTCAAATTATTTTACGAAATAATTTTTAACTAATTTTTATTATGTTGAACCTCCCTTTTTTTATATTAAAAAAAACATATTTTCCGAAGCAACCAAGATTGCTGAAATCCGTTGAAATTGGTACAAGTGTTTTTTTAATTACTTTCCGTTATGCATTTAAATTTCGAAACAAATAAACTTCTCATTTTGTCACCAGTTGCGAAGTCCTTGATTACATGTGCTAATGACCAACGTATTTTTTCATATATCTGCCCTTATGCTAAAAACAATGACTTTGTCTTTATCACACGTTTATAGTCTGACTTCATATAATCCTTTAGGAGCCAGCGCCTCACACTTCTCGGGAAACGTTCACGTGAGTAACACCGCACCGTGGGAACGTCAGAATTTGTCAGACAAAATTTACAACTTCAAACTCCATAGACTCAATTGAAATTTTATTTTTATTTAAATTTATTGGAACAGAGAGGGAAAACATTTTTGAGAAGGGAATATGGACGTCTAGGCATTTACAGGGCTTATGACCAGTCATTGGCTGATTTAAGTGGCCACTTTACACACTGTGTAACATTCACCATTCTGACTTTCGTGAAGTAAAAAAGCTGAAACCTTTATCATTTGGCCAATGACATGTGATTCAGCCAATGTCAGGTCATAAGCCCTGTAAATGCCTAGACTTCCATATTCCCTTTTCAAAAATGTTGTTCCTCTCTGTTGCAACAAATTTAAATATGAATTACTCTCTAGGGAGGAAATACAGCCAGTCTACGAGCATTTGGACATACTCAAATAGTTAAAATACTTATTTTATTCAGTAATAACCGTGTTTTACAAGGTATTTCTCGAGTGTCGTAATGTGTGAATTGTGTATATACGCACAAAAATAATAAAAATGATAACTACTTTGAAACTTCACAGATTCTTGTGACCAATAAATATAGCGTTGTTGTAATTTGTGATAGATTTCCGGTTTCCGGGTAATATTTTTTTAAACTGAAGTGTATTTTTACGCTACTAAGTTTTACTTTTACATGTCAGCAAACTCACTGTCGAGAACTTGTGACGTCAAGGGCGGAGTAATTTCAAAATTACAAAACTATCAAAAATCATAGCGATGATTATACGATACATAAAAATATTATTAAAACACTGAATTTCCTAATATTGCTGCTGAAGTGTGTTTTTATAATATATTTTTAATAAAAATATTAGGCATTATGTCGATATATAATACATTAAATTACGTCCATTTATAAATTGAAAAGGTTTATTTTTGCTTTTGTGGGAAATTTAGACATACCATTGTATAATCCTTATGGTACGAAATGTTTATTGAAAATATATATGTGGCCTTTAAAGAATGACTATGACATATGATCATAATACCATTGTTATTTCTGAAAATATCTAAAGCTCAATAGTACAAGTGAGTGAGTTTTAAGTTGTGCCTTTTTTTGGCGAATGAATGTTAGTTTACTGATAGGATTTGTGTGTAACGGCTCTCCTCTAAAAATAAGTGATTTGAGTTGAGCCTCTGTTATTACGTTAAAAAGAATACGCGAAATTAAATATCTTGGAATATTAATTCATAGCAATCTTAGATGGAATTCCACATTATTTCGACCACCAACTCCGAAAATTGATATACGTGTTCGACGCATTGATAGGTGTTTTAGATTACGGAGCTATCAAATCAATCAATTTTGCACTGTTTCAATCGGTTGCATCATGTGGAATTATTGGATGGGGTGGTTGTTTGTAATATTTGTTTAAGTCTTTGGCCTTTCTCCAAAAAACTAAATTCAAAATAATCCTAAAACTGTCACCCACCCACCCTCTCTTCTCATACTCTATTTTAATAAATTAATTTGCTAAACTGCTAGTCTTCAATAAAAGAGTGAACCCAAAAAAATATTATAAGAAGATGTGCAACGAACATTAACTTTACGGTACTTTAAAGCAGAACTGCCTTTTTTTAAAGGCATTTTACAGCATTGGGCCCCAGGTTTTTTAACATGTTGGAACCTGACATAAAGACATCGGTCAGTTGAAATGCATATAAAAATCTCTTGTTTCTTCGACTAAATATTGTGTCTGTTTTAAATGTTCAAATGCCTCCTTATTTTTCAATATTTTGTATCAATATTTATGTTTGTTTAAATTTATATTATTATTCGTTTTTACATTTTTCTTCAAGAGTCTATGCAGCTATACCAAATTCTCTATGTGAAAAATTGTATTTGTATATATTTAAAAATATGTTTAATCACAAGCGGCCTACAAAAACACATTTTTTTATGCAAACATATATATAATATAACATTCTCTAGAGAAATATGATTATAACCATGTTAACATCCTCAGTTATCTTAAATTATATATACAGTAAAATCGTATATTTTGTACTAAAATGTGTTATTTTTTTATTTGAAATATGTTCGGTTAGATTTTACTTACGAAGATGATTCAGTATTTCATTCAAATATTTACATTCGTTGAAGACAGTCGATTTTACTTTACAGACAGTTAAAGATAGCTCTGTTAACTTCTAATTATTGTAAAACGGGCCCAGGGCCTTTATAAAAAATGTACGACCCCTGGTGTAATGGATGTCAAAATAATAAACTTTTAGCCAGTAAATATTTCATAATTTTAATTTTATTGATGAGTAAATAACGACAATTCTTACAAAATATAAAAAAGGTGGTGTGACATAATGAGGAAGCTCAGTGGTTTTTATCAATTTTTTTATTTGTTAATAGACTGTTAAAATAAGTCAATTTTTTTTTTTTAATTTTTAAATATCGTATTATCGGCGCTACGATTTTTTTAAGTTTTGTATTTCTGAAATAACTCCGCGTGTGACGTCAGAGGTTCATTTCCGCTTATTCTCATTCTGTTCTTCCTATTGGTCCAGAAGCGACAAGCAGACCGGAAATCTTCCATAGCTCTCAGATCATAGGTTGATTCACATGAACCAGTGACGTCATTTAAAGTAGTGCGTTTTCATCAAAATATTTCTTATTATTTTTTCTGTACATTTTCAAGAAACTTTGAGCTACAATTTAATGCTCTAATTTTTACCCCGCGTAAGAAAACATTTTTTGTATCCAATTTCCCGTAGGGCTGAAGTTTCTCATTATTAATGATACTTACCTGAATAAAACAGTCAAATCAACTTTATATTACTGTAATAAATGTATGTATAGATAAATAAATATATCTATGGAATCTTTTTCCCAATAAGTATTTTATTTAATACTGTAACATATTGTTTGTCGATGTTTATTTTGGTCCTTTAAGTTAAATCCAATATTTTATATGCCTGTATCTATGGATGACAGTCTGTGCATTCAGTATTTTTGTAAATGAATAATAATTACCTCTACAGAAAACGTTCGCGATTTCAATATTTTTAGAATTTTTGCAACATTTAATATTGACGTTCTTTACCTAATTTATGAAAACTTACTTTGTCTTTTTTATTTTAAAAAAATATTTTAATAATACAAATGAATGCATGTGTCTAATTTTTCATAACTCCTGTATTACATTTTGTGATAATTTTGATTGTGGTACATAACATTAAAATAATTTATTCGCTTTGGTTCACATATTTAGTAGAGAGGTTTTTTTTTGCTTAAAAAATGGGCCGGAGATAAAAACCAGTAGACACAAATAAATCATTCTAAAGTGCAGCTAGGTCATTAAAATATGAATAGTATAAATGATACCTAGTTTAATTGTATAAATGGGGAAATAATTGAAAGATTATGGTATTTTGTAATAATTTGTATTTTCATAAATATTATTGAGTAAATATTAAAGTATCCAGCATTGTTGATACAAAACACAGTGTTATAATAATTAACATAATGATAATAATAATAAAAAACATCTTAAAATAATTAAACCTAATATAATTTTTCGATTAAATAAATAACCCTCCATGTGTACAACAATTTAATACTTCTTAATCTGGTAACGAAAAATTTTATTAATCTTTACGTACTGAACACATGAGTATATTAAAAATGTTACTTATAAATTAGATTTTGTCGTAATTGAATACAAAGTCACTATAAAATAATTAGATACTGAAATATATAAAATACAAAATCTTTACCATGATATGCGATTAATAAAAATATGTAGAACGTGTTTTTTTTTTGTTTTATAATTTAAATACACAGGTAAAGTAAAGATTTTGTATTTCTACATCGCTATTTAGTCATTTTTTTAGGCTAAACATAACAATTGGGTATATTATGGCAAAAACGTTATTATTTTTTTGTCTTTTTTAATGCGATTTTTTAAACAATTAATTCAACAAGAAGTGCTTACGAATATTGAATTCGTTAGATAAAATTAGTGATATTAAGTAGTTAAAATGCATTCTTAAGAATACTAAAGAGGTTGAGCAGTTCGTTTTAAATAAATACGTTAAAAAACTAAGTCAACAAAATAGTTAAACGTAATAGGAGAGAATATTATCAGAAAAGCAAGAATCGGGAAATGCTGGCTCGCGTTTAGCACTCCAAGAGTTCAAAGACAAGATACACAGGGTTCAACAACTCCGAGAAAAAATTCACAGAACCGAATCGAGGAGAGAAGAAGAATTCTTATTTACTACGCGCAACAAAAGCAGAGAATAATCAACAAAACACGGTGAAAACATCCACCAACCGACGTGTCCGACCTTCTCGCAGCGATGGTCGCGGCCTCCTCACCTGGACTCGTCAGCCGTCGATTCGAACAGCTGATCAGCCGAGCGGCTGAGCAGCGTCCTCGGCCATCTTCTCTTCCGGCAAGACGAAGTCTCTCCGCTTCCCCTCATGGTCAGAGATTGGATCCTGGTCTCGCAGGACATCCTCGGCGCACCTAGTAAACTTCCGTCGGGTCCAGCTCCATTTTCTTCGTTTTCACTTTTTTCGCGTCCGTCTGAACTCCTAGTACAGCCCCGTCGGATCCAACGATTTGACACTCATTTCTACTGGGAATAATTTCTTCTTTCAGTACAGCCCGGTGGGGTCCAGCGATCTGATGTCCATTTTGATCCGATTTAATTAAACTTCTAATAAAGACCGGTCGGGTCGAGAGATCGTACATGAGACATTTTAGACGCGTAGAAAATATTCACAAACTGTTTGCTTTCTTCAGTATAATCCTGTCGGATCCAGTGTCTTGATGTCCATGTTGAAAAATCAGTCTTCCAAAGGATTAACTTAATAATAAATCAATAAAGTCCAGTCGGGTCCAAAACTTTGATACTATCCATTTTGAATATCGGATACAAAAATAGTCTTAAAGAGCGAATATTCAGTACAATCCTGTCGGATCTAAGACTTTGATTCCGTCCATGATAAATCTTGATAAAATATTGAATTTTTCGTTTTCTTCAGTACAAGCCAGTGGGGTCGAGGGTTTTGATATCCATTTCGAAGGCACAGAATTTGAATTTACACTTGAAATTGAATTTTACACGGGTTTACACTCTGACACACGTAATTCAACTGTTACGAGAGATCGCGGAGTAGGTTTGAGAAGATATTATGCGCGGGGGGAGAGCACGTTGCCGCGTCGACTGTCCGCGGAGGAATGACAGAAGAGAGACAGCCGATCGCCTTATATGCACTCGCCGACCGAGACGGCTCAACTTTAGCGCCCTTATCTTTAAATTCCAAATTCTAACATCGGAAAAACTGTTATTTAATTTTTTTAATAAACAAATTATTACAAGTTTACGTACCAACTTATAATTAAAATAATTATTTTAAAAAAAAACTACATTTAAAAAATGCACTTTTTAAATAATGTATTTATAATACTTAAAAACATTGTAATAATTTCTTTGTCAAATATTTTTTCTAAATTTTTTAATGTCGTGCTTTACTTAATACTTTTAAAAATATGAAATAATCCACATTTATTATAAAAATGAATACCTAGAAAAGTTTTAATGCAAAGTTACATCATTTTTAAATAACTTTTTGATGCTTATGTAATTTATTGAACTTTTTAGTAATGTTAAATATGACAAATAAAAATTAAAAAATAGAACATAGTCGTTATATTGGTACTCAATATATATTTTTTTAAATTTTTACTTATTGAATCATTTTCTTATGTTTATAATTTTATTCCTATGTAATCATGTTTCCTAAAAAAAATTTTTTTTAATAATAATTATTTTTAATTTCACTAATGTTCACTAAAATCTAGATTTGAAACGTTAATTGATATGGCAGACATTATACGTACTTTATATAATAAATCATTTCATTAATTATTTATTTATTAACATCCTAAGGTCTTTTACATATACAGAGGTTATAAACAATTTACAAATATAAAAATACAATAAAAAAAAAAAAAAAGTACATACATTAAAAACACCATAAACTAAATACTATTTTTTAATTTTTTTAAATTTTTTTTTATACATATATTTTTTTTAATATTGCTGAACCATTTTTCTACAATAAAAAATATAAGCTTGTTAAATAGCTCCTTTGAGGCCATATTTTTATAATATCACTTTAAATTATTTGCTAGAAAAATAAAAATACGGTACCCAATAAAAACAAAAATATTGAATTATATAAAATATTGTAAATAACTATTTTCATAATTTTTAAATTTACAAAGCTAAGCGTACTAGGCAACGCCTCAAAATACATGATATTTTTTCTTGTAGTTTGTTAAGTAAAAAATATGTTGAGTATGTTCACATATTAGTAGACATGTTTTGGAATTTACACTCAGGAAGTTTATTAAAATATATGCATCATAAACGATTAAATAAGATACTCTCATTTGGTGTATCAGTGCAGTGCCCTATGCACCATTACGTGCGGACAAACGATTGATAATGATGAAGATTATTCTTCGACAATGTTTTGAGTATGTCCAAATGCTTGCAGATTGGCTGTACTTCCTCCCTAGGGAGTTATTCAGATCTAAAATTGTTGCAACAAAGGGAAATTAAATTAAATTAAATTAACTTAACAATAGAATCACCATGTAAAGCGCCCTTGAGGTATTTTATTACGAAAATGGCGCTATATAAGTTATCCACAATAAATAAATAAGATAACATTTTTAAATATGGATATGAAAGTCTAGGCAATTACAAGGCTTATGACTTGTCGCTGGCTGGTTTAAGTAGCCGCTTTACATACTGTGTAACATTCACCATTCTGTTTTATAAGTTTTCTAATTTATATTTCTGTTTCTTTTTTTCATTATTAATGGTATATTTTATAATTTATATTGACGCTTCAATTTTTAGGATTATCAGTATGTTTTCTAATTGACATCTATTTTTATTTTTTTAATATTATTACTATTACTCGTATTTGAGTTTTTTTAAGCATCATTAAAAGAAATGAAAAAAAAACATGTAAACAGAAGGTCCTTCCTAAACACAGGAACTTCCTAGCTAGTCGGGACCTGAAACAAAGAACCTCTGTACATTATAAAACTGTGAAATAAATAAAAAGTTAGTAAACATAGGCAGAATGCTAAAAGTAACACAGTGTGTAAAGTATGATGAAGATGATCTATGTTATCAATCTTTGTGTTTAACAATACTACTTTAAACATTTATATTTTCCACGTTTCTGAGAAAGTCCTTCGTCTTGTTATAGTCAGCGCGTTTGCCTACCATGCGAGAGGTCTCGGGCGCGATTGCCGACATAGTTGACATTAAATATTTATTGTGATAGGTGTTTTTATACTGCAATATTTCATAGTCTATATACTGACACCTGAAGCGAGAGACTGATCATCTTACCTTCATGTAACTAAAAATGATGATGATAAGCTGCGATTGTTGTACAATACAGTGCCCTATGTAACTATGTTAAAATAAGTTGTGTCAGTTTTATGAATATTTAAAAATAAGTACCAAAAATAAAACTAATTTGTAAAGGTTATAAATCATCCAAAAGAAAATTTTCTGCTCTACAAGATATGGTTATTGCTTTTAAGTTACGTGTATTATTTTATTTGATTACAAGCCTTTGAATGCTGAATAACAACACCTTTGAATTTCGTCGTCAAATTTTATTGGGAAACATTTCAATAAGATGATTTATGGAAGTATATTATATAATCCAAATATACCGAGATACATAAGTTTGTATGTTCTCAATAATTATATTAGAGAGAGATCTCATGCACTGTTTTACACACCCAGAAGCCGAACAAATGCAAGTCAGAATTCACCAGTAAATGGGGCTATTCGCTTGCTGAATACGGATTCTGCGGATAACATGGTTCTATTTTTCTGTACATATCGGCAGTTTAGAAGCTATCTGCTTTCTTTTCATTATATTCTAACTTATATTTTCAGTCTGCATTACGTTATGAATTAAACAGCCCGTTAAGTAATACCGACTACAATTTGTCAAATGAATAAATAAAATGGAATGTCATTTGGACGAATGTGGACATTTTCGACAAGTCCTTCTGTTAGCGTCCAATCCAGGGAATAAAGCTACAAAAACTGCTCTTGATATTTGCGCAGTGTACGTACGGTGAAGATACTGTGAATTATTGGATATTAAAAAAAAAAAAAAATGAAGGAGAATACATTTTTATTTGGTGCGTCATTTTATTTTCTTAATTTAAAAAAAAAACGAATTCTAATTATGTTAACATCCTTTACATATTTGATATTTTTATATATAGCTGATTTTATTATACATATGTATGAATCATCATGTAATATTTTATAATGAATATAAATAAATAAATTGAAATTGAAAATGACGATGTTTCATTTAATTACCTAATATGTTAAAATGCTTAACATGGCAGATTATTTCCAAATCCTAAATTATAACAAATGATGTTGATATTTTAAAAGGATTTAAATTGTTTTCTATTGATGGTCGGTAAAGCTTTCTAATTCCGGGAAAGTTTAGGCTACCTAATGATATTTGCATTACCCGAAGTATATTTTCGGATACCTTAAAAATTACAATAGACTGGACACTGGTCGTGTATACGATGGCTCAAAACCTTAGACCAAATAAAAAATATGAACAAAAATATTTTTACGATCGGTACAAATTGAAATCGAAACAAATACAGCAAGCCTTTGTTGAAAAGAGTTGGATTTTAGTATTTTGGAAATAAATAAAATACACATTTATTTTTCAAGAGCTGAAAATTATTTTACTTCACAAAAGTCAACATATTACTCTCAATACCCACCCACAATTCCTTTTTATTCTTTAACTCATATAGTATCCATACGGCTCGTCTGTGAAATTATCTCCCATTCACTATCAAAGAAAAATATTTTATTTATTCAAATGTTCCATTATAAATACAGTTTTATAATGAAAATAATGTGACCTGACTGGGGTTACCCGCGTCGAGAACAATAAACTTGTAAAAATATTTTTACATCTAAGAATAAACAAAAAAGACCTTATATACAGAGATAATCAACAAAAATTTCAGATTGTTTTAAACACTACGTATTTAAGTTCATAATTCATTAATGTACACCTGTGTTGTTTATTTTATAAAACGCACAATAAAAGAACAACATAAAAAATACATTTGTGGAGTAGTTGATTTAATATTGGTTTAGGCGAATAAGAAAATCCATTTTACTTCGACCCAGCTCCACTATCCATTTTTTATAGCCTTTTTGAACATTTTCTCATTTCTAATTATTTTAATAGACAGTAAAAGTAGGTTATAGATTTTAATAGCACAATACTAACAATCCCTTTGTCCGAAAGTAATATTAGTTTGTATTTGTTTAAGTTGTCTTTGTGCTGAGGACTTGGTGATTGTATTATTTGGATGTATTGTATTGTTGGGGCTATATCTTTCATTTATGAAAGAATAGTCTTTGAATCTATAAGCGAGTATTGTTTTAGCGATTTGTTGCGACAAATATAGTTATCGAATATGAATTGATACCCAAGAGATTCTGACTGAGTTTTTTCACTGAAAAATTCAAAATACTTTTTAATGTTTATACTTCTTCTTTGACCAGCTAGTTTTATCAACAATATTTTGCGCTCTTCCTATATTTCTTTATTTACAAATCCCTCAGAAATTATCAATATTAATATATTTCAACATATTGTAATGAATATAGAAGTCTAGAATACGGAAACATTATTTATTTATGTATTTTCAGCTTACAAATAGTAAAGGATATAACACTTTATAAAATATAAAATAATAATAAAACATAGTTCACCAATTTCAGAAATAATGACAAATAAAAATTCAAAATTTAATTTAGTTAATTTAATCAAAATGCAATTTGTTAAAAGTCTCATAATTATTTAACTTTTAAATAAACATTTATGTTTAAAATTTATGTTTTTAGACTGAAATTTTCACAGTCTCTAGACTGGTACCTGAAGCGTAAGACTGATCATCTTAATTTTATGTAATAAAACTGATCTAGATACACTTCGATTGGTGTACCAATAAGGTCCCCTATACACCGTTAGGAGCGCAAAGGGAACGATAATGATGAGGAGAGCGCGGCGCAGTATCACACTCCCCCCCTCGTTTCTCCCCTGCAGAAGTAACCAACCATTTGCTTTTTTTAGTATTCTCTTTTTTTAAATTTTATTCGTTCAAAAAAAAATTTCAAAGTGCCTATATGTCTTCTTACTCATACTGATCATCGTGGTTCCGGATGTGACAGGGTTTAATGAACATCCTGTATTTTATACGTATATATGTGTATATATGTGTGTATATATATATTTAGAATTCTTAACAAGTTATTTACAATTTGTTTTTTAATTTTAACATTGTTCTTATATTCATATTTTTAATCTTTTTTTTTTTATGCAAAGTTTCGCTTTTTATTTTGCATTGCAGTTTGCTTTTTATTGTTTCTACATGTATATAAAATCTTTTTTTATTTCTTTTAATGTCTTGTGTATTTATAAAATTATTACTTTCTTTGTTTGTAGTTACCTGTATATTTATTTTTATACTTATAAATATATGAAAATGTATTTATTTTTTTGTTTGAATTCTTTACAAGTTACTTACAATTTGCTTTTTAATTCAATTACTTTTATTATATCCATATAAAATTATTTTTTCTTTTTACTATGTAAAGTTTCACTTTTTATTTTGCATGGCAGTATGCTTCTTATTGTTTCTAAATGTATTGTTTATCTTTTAAATTTTTACGCACTATGTTTGTACTTAACTGTATATTTTTTGTAAATGCCTTGTATTGTAAAATTAAATAAATAAAAAATAAATAAATATATATATCTCATCAGGTAAGACGATCAGTCTTACGCTTCAGGTACCAGTCCAGGTACTATGACATATTCTAGTGTTAAAACATGTATTTATAAATAAATAAAATATACTCTAAAATAAACAACTCGTGTTTATTTTGTTATTTTTTTAAGCAAGAAATGGAGTGATGGTTTGTTTTGTTTTAAGTTGTTTCGGGTTTTGGGCCACCGCGCATTTTTAATAAATCAATTTTATTTTAATGATAGGGAATTCAGAGAAAGTCCCCGTAATAAGCCGCACGTAATTCAAACTACCCCAAATATTTTCCTTATTTAATGGTTTGTTTACATTATTTAAATGGGGAACTAATGAATTATTTGGGGTAGCATTTATTAATGTCCTTATTAGTCATTAATGAATAGGTATAAATAACTTTTCTGACTCATTGTTTTCTAAGGCTTTCATTGCTATGGGTTCGTACATTTATAATAGTCAGCAATCGTGCTTTATTACTATGGAACAACAAATTAAAGTTTTCCAAAAGACCGTACCAGGCTTAAATTTTAATTAAGTGTGTTATTTTCTCATAAAAAACAAACCACATTTTATGATTTATACGATAGTTTCAATATACGAATATTTTTGTGTTTTTTTTTATTATTTTTTATTTCCTTTTTTAATTACTATAAAATAAAACACACTATCTTTTACAGAATATCTTATTTTTTCTTTCTTATGTTACACAAAAATATTGTGTGTAAAAAAACTGTCTATTATTTATTATAGGAGCAAAAATTCATTTACAATTTCTTGTATACCCACGAACAGGCCATGCCTTTGTGGGATTTTTTTGTTTATTATTTTTACTATGAATATGTATTTCATTGCTCTGTAATTATGCTTTATTTTTTTAATACTCTGTATTATCATTTATGTTTATTGAAAATAGAAATATATATATATATATTGCTTTAATTTTTTTAAAACCAACTTAACTTTTAAACACAGTTCTATATTTTATTACTTTATATTGTATTTTTTTTTTTAAATTTATGTTGTTAATACACTCATCTTTTTATTTTTATACCAACTATACTTCTTAACACTGTTCCTATATTTTATTTCTTTATATTGTGTTTTTTTTTTTAAATGTATGTTGTTTATATACTCATTTTCTATTTTTATAACAACTTCTTAACACTGTTCTATCTTTTGTTGCTTTATATTGTATTTTTTAAATTTAATGTTGTTTATATACTTATATTTTGTAAAACTTTCATGTATGTAAAAGCCTTATGGGCGTGAAAAAAAAAAAAATAATAAAACAACAAAAAAAAAAAATGCCGGTAGAAACAAATAAAGATGTCTGGAAAATTTTCGCGGACACCATATGTTCCAACTGGGAAGCGGACATAGAATGATGATGATGATGAAAGAAGAAAGAAGTGAAAGCTGATCTGGGGTTACTTCGTAAGGATCTGCTGGCAAAATTATTTTTTTAGACCGAGTAAACAAAATACTTTTTCTTTTCGTATGTTCTGTTTATTATTATTGTAATATTTATTTTTTTTACAAGTGGAATGGATATGGAGTGACTTTTCATGGGTACGGTTTTATTTTTATTTGTTTGCATTGTATTTAGTTATAAATAAAAAACTATAATTGGCATTGTATTTTATTTTATTTGCAAGTATTGTATTTTTTTTATTATAACTGTTATTTTCTTTTAATAAATAAATAAACAAAAAATAAGACTAATTAAATATGTCTGGATTTAGATATATTAAAAATAATTGTGGCCGCAGCGTTTAATACATAATGTAAACAAACGCGAACCGAGTGAACGCGGTTGAAATGCGATCTCTTAGACGAATGTGTGGGAAATCAATTTGTGACAGGGTTGCGAATAATGAAATCGGGCGAGAGTGTAAATCTAAGTCAGGTATAATTGATCAGATTGAGATTGAGACAGGGTCTCTGAGATGGTTTGGTCATGTCGAACGAATGGATAACGAAAGAATGGTAAAACATGTTATCGTGTATGGCGAAAATGAACGGTGACGTGAGACAAAGACGACCAAGGAAGACGTGGCATGATCAGATAAACCAAAATCTTAAGTCTGGTCATGTCAAAAGCAGGCAGAACTGAAGGGCATGTATGACAAGATGTATGAATGTAGAAGATGAGAAATGTATGCCAGGATAGACGTGTGGCAGTCCAAGCTTTGGCTTCTAAAAATAATTTAAGGCTTTTAAAAAGTTTTGTCAAAATTTCGGCGAATTGATCATGTCCAATTAATTTAATCCCAGTCAGTGAAGAATTCACTTCCTTCTTTTCTCAATCCAATGAAGAACATATTATGTACTTCTGGATTACTTTCTTTCAGCACAAAGATGCTAAGGCTACCAGATTTCAAAAAGCTCCTTCGGGCAGCTTTTATCCTTTGACAACGAGCAAATTTTCCGTGTAAGTGTGCACCGCCTAGGAGACTTATGTCCTCAGATGCGGTGTGCGGTATGTGGTGGGCAAGCTGTGGCAGTCCATTCCCTCTGCTTGCCCCTACGGGGAAATAGCGTGATGGTAGTAGTAGTAGAAGTAGTAAAAGACAAATCATGTTGTTCATTGGTAGACCCGCATAGATAACATTTCAATAAAATACTCTATACGCTACAAAATAAGTTATGAATTTAAGTTTGTTAGTGAAAACTCATGGTGAAAGTTTGTAATTTATTATAGATATAAATGATGAGTGGTAATAGTACTTAACCTAAGGGTGTGAGAGCGCTTACCCTCTACTTAATAGCCAGTTTATTTTAAGGACTTGAGCCTGGTGAAGACGATCAATTTAGCAATATGAGAACATTGGCCTTCAGCAGCCAGGCTATTTAAATATCTAGGCTTGGATGGTGAGAACTTACTTATTAAGACCCGTCATAATAGACTGCGGTGATGTCAGGAGCTTGTTTTTTTTGGGGATCAGGAGGGATATACTTATGTGGCCTAATCAGGAACTTCTTATCATTTGCTCACGTGGAAAGAAAACCACTTAAAACTTTTTGAGAGAAGCCGGCCTGTTGGCAGTAGTCAATGCCTTCCGTTCCACTAGAGGAGTGCTCGGCATTTTGTTCCCTACTTTGGGTTATTTTACCAATTGCCTGCACATTATTGATCATGCATGATACTACCTCTCGTGTGAGTTCTTTATTACCTATCACCGATGGGATGTCGCACAAATCTTCACCCAGGCTTCCGCATCGCGCCTCCAGCTGTTGTCTTTGAAAGCTGAAAAAGGGGCGCATCAACAGATGAGGGACATCTTGAGGAGTTTCATCGTCGCATGGGCAGCTGTTGATCTTAGAGGGCTTGAAGCGATAGTCATGAGCTTGTTTAGCACCTACCTACAAAAACAAGATACTTATACTGGTAAACTTGTGGATTGAAGTATCACTCATCGTTTTATAGATGACGGGCGTAAGCTTCGATAACGCCTAGACTTTCATATATCGCTTTTAAAATGCATTCTCCATCTCTGTTAAAGTATCTATCGACAAAATAATAAGTCTGTACATACAAAAATCAGTTAATAAAAGGTTTTTCCCTCGAGGTTTTTGCTACCTACAATCTTCAATGCATTTTACAGCTAAATTTTTATAACATAACGTTCCATACCGTATTTTGTATTGATGGTTGCCGCTAGCATTTTTCGTAATTGTGAATACTTTTACAGTAAACAAAACGGTTTCTGAAGTAGAAAAAAACGCCATAAATAATGGACTTGTGGAAACAATAAAGGGAGAGGAAGCCAGAAATCCTTTTAATAGAACCCTTTGGCTGACATAATCCGAATGACGATTTTACAACCCCCAACTAACTGTTTGAGGCTTTCAGTGTTAAGGGACGTCATATTATGATAAACGACATCTTGCTACTTGGGAAAGAGACATTCCAAGGGATGAATAGAGAACTCTATAAAAACCCGCATTTATTAGGTAGTAAGTAGGTTTTTTTTTAAAAATATATTTTTTATTAGATATCGTTGATAATATAGCAATATTATGTCATAGAATCAATTATTTTAATGTTATCTACTCAGGTAGACCAATGATTAAAATTCTTCGCCTACAACCTGTATAAGCCATAGCAACACTAATTTTTGAAACCTTTAAATTCAGTCATATCACTCCACGATTTCGGTACATGAGGATTGTTTTTCCAAAACACGATATTCGCATCATATGACTTTTTTTTTTTTTTTAATTATCCAGTAATGAGACGCATCGATTAAATAAAAAAAAACCACCAAAGCATGCTAAAAACCTGCTTAAAAAAATGACAAAGTCTTACACGGTGAAATATTTGTATTTATGTGTATCTGTGTATTTATCCCCAATGTCAATATTTTTTTTCGTGTGCTAATAAAATATAAAGAAATATTTTAAATCCACAATGAGATTATCTTTAAGTTAAGTTAGGAGGTGTAATTTTTTAAAACAAATATTGTTTACGCGATTTGATACAAATCACAAAAAACCCTCATAAAAATTATATTTCTTGCATTATTTATTATTGATTGATTACAGTAGTGTTTTGAGCGGTCCTCAATTTCACAGCCTACGATTTTCACAGAGGATGGAATACCAACTCTGTTAACTAATGTACAAGTCACTGCACATCTGTGCTTCGGAATATCTAAAAGAACTATACATTCCAGATAAACCAGCTAACAGACGTCTTACGCTCAGATCAGCTACATCTACGGCGATGGGAAAAGTCATTATACCTGTACGCAACCAGCGTATTAAACTTAATGAACTCCCATTTGCCGTTGCAGGCACTAAAGCATAGAATTCTCTCTGTGAGAGTGTGGTGATGTTTCGGAAAAAACTTAAAATCCACCTGTTCTCTGAATCCAAGTTATCCAAAATAGTAAAATCCTAACTTTTTTTCTGTGGAATTTTTCATTGTATTATTTATTATTCTTTTTATTTAGAAAAAAATCACAGTTGTTTTAAAAGAATATAAAATATAAAAAATAATACATATAACCAGTTTAAGTTTTTCACAAATATAATGAGAGAACTTGTTACACAGTAAAGATAAAAAATAATATAATATATAAAACAACAATATGAAGGTTAAGGGATAAGAAAATAGAGTGGAGGAGTGGAGGAGAAGGATTTTCATAATATAGTTTACCGATTCCAAATTTTAATATGATAATAACATGAACATAATTTAAAGAACATTAATTTATTACGCACTGACAAATGTTTCATTTTACGGTGTTTAAAAAAGTTTTTTTTTTAAGTCACAAAATTTTGTATAAAAATATCTAAATGGGAACCAAGCAAGTTGAATTTGGAGCGGCTACGATAAACAAATAAGTTTTGAACATAGTTTTTTTGGGCAATGGATTATAAAAAAAAAAACTTGTCTTGACTTTACGGGACAGTTTATTGAAATACGTTCTAAAATATACGAACTATCGATATAAAATTTCGCTTTGACCCGCTAAGTCTCTATTCTAGAGGCTTGTCAGCAGATGGGAAATAAAGGATATGTAAGAAAATTATGAATAATACACCCCAACACCCAGAGCAATTGAGAAAAAATCTTTGTAGGATTTTTTCCTTGCGACGGGCGGGAATTGAACCCTGTGACGCCAGTTTCACAGTTGGTAGTTTACCCAACTGAGCTAAAGCCCTTGTCAACCTCCCAATTAAAATAACAAATTACATCATTCAAAAAGTGTAAATGAATGTCTCGACACAGATTGTGCCCAGTGCAATGAGGTGTTTTTGGAAAAGATTTTTTCAAAAGTATAAATAGTACAAATACTGGTATTCCTTTATAATATCGGGCCATTCAGGGCGTTTTGTCTCAATGTAAGGCCTTAAATATTTTATTTTATTAGTAATAGTATTTTGTTCCTATAAAACTGAATTCGAATGATCACAAGTTTACAAGTGCAAATAATTTAAATAATAGGCCAAAGGGCTCAATCACATTGGTGAATTACACAAAAGAAACTTGAGAAAAAACACGTTTTAATTGTTGTGATCTCTCTCGGAATCGATCCTAGAACCCTCCGTAAGGCAAGCCACTACACCTGAAGATAAACTATATGCAACATGCTTATTTTTTGTGAAAATAAATATTGTGTTAGCGATTTTATTATTTACTCAAATATTTATCGATTTTGCGAGTCGTTTTTTGTTCGCCACAAATAACAGAGTTAGAACCTTAGATGTATTTATTCAACAACTCCTGATGCCGAGTCTGTGGCACAACCACGGAACCGTAGCACTTATTAAGTATATTGATTTATTTAATTGTCAACTTTAGTCTGCATTATTTTATGTGTACCCATTACGTAATG
Organism: Micrasema longulum; assembly: GCF_059751315.1. Classification (NCBI taxonomy): domain Eukaryota; kingdom Metazoa; phylum Arthropoda; class Insecta; order Trichoptera; family Brachycentridae; genus Micrasema; species Micrasema longulum. Next base: position 363,080 of record NW_028277832.1, read on the forward strand.
TGAACTGTAAATATAAGTTAGATGTTAATGAATAAAAAGCTGTTTAACTGCCGATATGTACAGAAAAATAAAACCATGTCCGCAGAAGCCGTATTTAGCAAGCGAATCACCCTATTATTTAGTGAATTCTGACTTGCATTTGTACGGCTTCTGGGTGTGTAGAACTTCGCATGATATTGGATGGATAAGAGGCCACTGCCTAATTCAAGGCAATGAAAAAGCAGATTAAAAGGCTCGAGAAGCTACTCTCAAGAAAACAGCTCCTGATTTTGACAGATTTCTTTCAAGTTTTGCCAAAAAGAAACGCAGAAAAAAAAGCCGCAGAACTCTTAAGCTCTGGAACGACCGATATTTACGTGAAACTACTGGACAGGTAACTAAAATATTTTTTCCTACAATCTTTCATACTTTTGATTTCAAGAAAACGCAGCAAGTTGGCTACGAACTGACTCAAATCCTTACAGGCCACGGATGCTTTATGAGCTATCTTCACCGTTTCAAGCTTTCAAAAATTAAAAGCTGTCCATGTGATGATGAGACACCCCAAGATGCCCCTCATTCGTTGATGCATTGTCCCATCCCAGCTTGGAGCAAATGCAGCTGGAGGCGCGATGCAGAAGTCTGGATGAGGACCTAGAAGATATCGTAACAGTAATAAGCCATAAGGACTTATCGCATGAGGTAATATCAGACATCGTAAAAATAGTAAAGGTGATTGTTGAAATAAATCAAAATAGGACACAAAATGCCGAACGCTCTCAAAGTGGAACGGAAGATCTGCTTATGCCTGTCAATAGTCCGGTTTCTTCTGTATGAATTTCCATCACCAGATCCTCACACTATAGTAAAAAAATTAGAAGGAACATACCTTTTGCAGGTAATATAAGTCTTGTACATAATAAACAAGGCAAAAAATATGCAACTCCTTTATTAAAAAAAAAAAAAAAAACATTGCATGAGATCTCGCTTTAGAATAATTTAGGGAACATACAAACTGATCTCTTTCAGTATATTTGGATTATTTGTACTTCCAGAAATAGAAATGTTTCCCATAAAGTATAAACACCACGAGGCAGACTTAATTTACTCAATTTTTATTTTCGAGATTTTTACATGAAAGTACTCATCGAATCAAAATCACTGGTTTAGGATTTTAGTTCTATTTCACACAAAAAACTATTTTTTTATCCGCCTGGACCCAAGTACTCGGTATTTAAGTGAAAAGACTTCAATCAGATGTGTTTATCTAAAATATATTATTTTGATTATTAATTTAACCCAATGTTTTACGGGTAATACAATAATATATTATATAATATTTTCCCAGAAGTTTTTTGCCAAAAATACATTTTTTAGAGATAAGAAAATCACAATATTTATTTAAGACATATTTACGTTTTCACTTTAAAGAGTTACGTACAAAAACAAAAAAAATAAATAAATAAAGGACGAACAGTTTTATAACTCATTTCAATGTATCGGAAGCCATTTCTCCCTCTGAATATTAAGTAGGTATCCATTATTAAATGCATTTTAACCAACTCGTTTTTACAGCCCCTAAATCTCTAAACCCTAAAATACGGCTTTCTTTTTGCATGCCATAAAAATATTTAGGCTAGTTATTGGTTATTGAATGTAGCTTCTGTTGGAAACTTTCCCAAAAAGCTTTATTGATCTCTCTCAAAGGGTTTAGGTACCTTTTTAGACCATCTCTGTCGTGAACAAAACTGACCATTTTAAAATTTTATTCTTACCTAATTTACCTTTTTAAATTAAAATTTCATGTCAATCATGTCGGTAATCGAACCTGAGACTTTTTGAGTAGTTGACAAATGAGCTTATTATTAAACCACGATACTGTTCTTTATATTTATATGGTAATCATGTAAAAGCCTACAAGGCGTTTAAATCAATAAATATTGAAAAATAATTTTATAATGCAGATGCTTCTTGAGAGCCTTAACCATGCTCGCCTACTTTGCAAAGCATCAGTTTCTGACGTCATGGGCGTCCGCTGCTGACGTTCTTTGGCAGCTCGTGTCTGAACCACAGGACGCGAACCAGACTTGGGAAGGTGCACAGAAACTGGCAGTCAACAGTGATGCCCGGAGGCTCTTTGTGGACATCATATGCTCCAATTAGGGAGCGGACAAGGAAGAATTTTTTTTAAAGTCTAGATTTATGTTAGTTTCAGTGGCCACTTTACACGCTGAGCATCATTTATCACTCTTCCAACTTCTGTAAATGCCTGGACTTCTTTATTTATTTTTATATTATGCCCTATTTATGTTGCAATATGAAATTTTAACGTTTTTATCATATATGAATCTGTATTCATTTGTTGAGGGATCAAAATAAATTCAATTTTAACAGGTAAGTAAAGGAAGGTTTACCAAAACCTTTTATAAATTACCTGCAACAAATGAACACAGGTAATTCCTGGAAAAACCACACGAATTCCTGTCGGTAATTGCTACAAAGGGTCATTCATTTACTTTGCATACAGATTACTCAGTCTGTTTTCATATTGTACTCAAATCCAATACATTTTATTACAAAATAATTACTTTGTTGTCATAATATTGTTTTTGGACATAATTATTATTTCACAAACAATAATTGTGTCTGAATCACTGATTTCTAGGAAATGATAGATTATTATCATTTTGGATAACTTACATAGCCCCATTTTTGTAAAATAATACCTCAAGAGTGCTTTGTATTAGAGATGCCACGAATATTCGTTATTCGGCCTGTTTGGCTACTTTTTGAAATATTTGGTATTCGGCCGAACACAGCGTGCTATTTTGCCGAATACCGAATACAAAAGCATGAGAAAAAAGCACATATTACAAAAAAATATACATTTTAACCACAAATTATTAGTTTAATCACTGAATAGAGTTAAATACTTGATCTATCAGTGATAAGTTGTGATGAATAAAAATATTTTTTTCAGCGTTTTTCCTCGTAAATAATACCTCGGGAGATTAAAAAAAAAAAAAAAAATTTGCACCACAACAGGCCAGGGGGCCCAATTACAGTGGTGAATTACATCACAGAACACCCAGGCTTGAAAAAAAATAATTTTAATTTTTGTGTTCTCACTGGGAATCGAACCCGGAACCTTCCGTGCGTGAGTCAAGCGTCTTGACCACTACACCACGGGGGCCGCCATCTTGTCATTACACAGCAAACAGACAGTCAGTTTATCGACTTCACTACAAATCTCCGCGATTACCGCAAGACAGATCGTGAAGAATCGCACACATCTTTTGCCGAACATTCGGCAGTCGAATGTTTGGCGCTTCGGCCGAAAACGTGGCCGAATTTCTGTATTCGGTATTTTTGAATTATTTGGTCATAAAATAGAACCAACATTAGAATATGAGAATGCACTAATATTAACTTTTATTTAATAAATGATCATTTAGCTATATATAGGGGAAGTCTCAGCAAAATGTCTGTACGAGTTTTTCCCAGAGCATGAATTATGTCTTAAACAAAACCCGTGCAACTTTTGCTCAGAAACATCTTATTTATTGCACCGAGAGTGTTCAATATTTGAAAGAGCGTATTAAGCTCTCAAGGACAAAAACTATTTTCAAGAAAGTAGTTAAGGACTGGATTTTCCTTAGTAAGATGGATTTGAGTAGGAAACTCCTTGATAATTTTCCGAATGTTTGAAGTTACTGTTTCCAATATTGATGTGCCATATATATGTATTTAAAAAATATATAACTTTCAAGTTTCTGATCCTATATTTATGGTAATTTACTCATGTGTCTGTGTCAACTAATTGTAAGTCCCGTCTCAACACAGGACTTTTAGTCCCATGGAGTTAGGACTTATGTCTCAAATAATGTACAATAAACTTATGTATGTAAATAAATAAATATTTTTTGCCTATCAATATATCTAAACTACAATATATGCAATTGAAACATAAAGTTCATCACAACACTAAGGTGGTAACGAAAAAAATTGCAGAGAACAAAACGTTTCCGATTTCGCGAAGAACCAGAAGATTTGTTTAATACACAAGAAAAGTTCATACAAAATCACCTACAACACAACAACAAACTAAATAAAATAAATAATAAAAATAATTAATAATAATAATAATAATAAGAATTTCTATTTTCTTTGCCTACCCGCACGGGAAACTGCGTAGTGGTTTGTTTTTTTGCTAAGCTTGATTCTTATTATTTTTGTTATGTAGACAAATTATGTTTTACCTATATATACATGTACGTACATACCATGCTCATTGCTAATGACATTATTTACAGTAGCGGCCTGCGTCTTGTAATTGCTAAGATAAAAAAATATAAATAAAGTAAAATTACTAAAATGTTTTTCCCAACGTTGGCTGATGCAAAATTCCGTCGTCATCACCAAAGTACTTTCGAAACGACCCAAATGTTTACTGGACACGGAGCAATGAGAAGTTACCTTATAGGTTTAAAATAAGGAATGATGACTATAGTCCATGCGATTATATTTCTTCACAGAGTATCTAACATCTTTTATTTCAGTGCCCATTTTTCAGTTTACAACGCCGTAAAATGAATGACCAGAATCTGATACGAACATCAAATGTTAAGGATCTGGGCGTTTGTGAGCACTTTTGACATTTCATGAACGCATAGAGACAATTAGTGGTAATGCATTGAAGATGTTAAGATTTGTTCTGCATACTGCCAGGGTTTTTGAAAATACTCGCATACTGAGAACTCTTTACAAGTCCTAGGTGTGAAGTAGACTTGAGAGTGGCTCGATGATTTGGGGGCCACATGAACTGAAGTACTCTTTTCTGAGATATCCTACCGACTTTCTCCAGGGTATGCTTGGTAACAACAGTTTAGAGACTAAAAGGAATGTGTATTTGACTACACATTTTTATCGATTGTTGCACGATATGATCGATAATTCTGAGATTATGATGAGCACTTGTTTGTATCTTCCTGATAATTACCTAAGATAGCGTCAGCATACATTGTTTCATATTCCGATAAACAAGAGCACCCTGCCTAAGGTTATGCCTGTTGGATGGGCTACCGCTAAGCTGAATAACATCGCTCAGGATATTGATCTGTTCCATACATCCGAAGGGGTTTTTCGGAGCAGGATTCTCCTACTACTTTGACATGAGTCTCTTTCATGTATTTTTTTCTTTTTTATAATAATGTACGTATTGAATATATGTTTGTAATGTATATGTTATATTTAAAATAAATAAATTGAATCGAATTGAATAATCTTGAAGCAGAATGCAATAAAGATGGAATATCCTTAAAAGATATCTACACTGTAGTTAAAAGTAGTTACCACGCGCTATTGTTCTTAAACTTTGCAACAATGGTGATTGGACTCATAAAGGTAATAAACCAAAATCAGTGATCGAACATCCCATTTCCAAGACAAACACAAACAATTTTTTCCGAGTACCTTAGCCTTGTACATGACACGTAAGGCTAATAAATACAGGGGTCCAAATATACATATAAATAAAAATAAAAATTAACTAAATAAAAAGGATTATTTTGAAAAATAATACTGTTTATTTAAACCATGGAAAAAAATATTTACAAGTGAACAATGTAAATTAAGTTTTTAACACTCAAAATTCCTTCTTAGAACAGGTCTCCTTGGTAATGAGGGCTATTAAATTAATTAAATGTTTTTTTTTTTCATAAACTATAGTACAACAATATTTTTTTTATAAAAAAAAAATTAAAACCCTTTTCATCTTAATGATTAAGATAAAATTAAAAATATATTTTTTTAATAAAACTTCATGGTTTAGTTGCATGTTTATTTTATTTTGACCAACGAGCGCTTTCTAAGAAGTTTTATTGATATTTTATTTAGAATTTTATCTAAATCCTTAACTATGGAGTTTTATCAAGAAAGTTCTCCAAAAAATATCAAAATATTTTTTTAAACTTATTCAGTTAGAATTCAAGTGGTTGTTAAATAGAATCGGGTTAGAAACAAATGTGAATCCTACGAAATGTTTTTACTGCATCTCTTCCAATATTTCTCATATTCTCTGCTTTCATCTCCTTCCACTTTTCAGAAATAATACCTTTTGCCTATTTTTATTTTTTTTTTTGTTTATTATCAATTTCATAAAAGGTACATGTTTTTAAAAAATATATGCATATCTACTTTTACACATCCCGGAAATGTTATCACTGTAACTCTCAAAAAAAAAGACTAACTCTTGTGCTTGGAGAGTGACTTACACTGTTGTAGCTGTTTATTGTTTATTATAAGAGTTTATATAATTTTAAATACTAGTACATGAGAAAAAAATAAAAACATAAGATTTATAAAGAAAAAACATAAAACAATAATAAATTCATACTAATTAAAATTCAATGCAGTTTTTACACATGTTCAAAAAATTTCAAAAGATTTACTAAAAATTTATTTATTGATATATTATTTTTAATAGTTTTTAGTTCATTGGGAAGATTATAATAATTTTTACACCTTTGAAGACAAAGCTATTTTGACCATGACTTGTGAGAAATTTAGGAATTTTAATATTATGTTGGTATTTGAGTGACTTATTCATTTTACATTCTTTTATCTTTTCTTTTTTATATATTCGTATATTAGAATTTATTTTATAAAGAGTGTCTTCTGTATGAACTTTAAATATTTAAAATAGACTTTCCGTATTTAATGTTGAGGGTTTCTTTAGAATTACTTTAATAATTAATCTTTGTACTATTTTAAGAGGGTTTAATATATTGGCGTATGAACCACCCCACCCTACAATACCATATTGTAACAAAGATTGTACAATTGAGTAATAAGCTATTTTATTTACAGGCATGATTTAAAAATGAGCGACGTCTTTGTTGAAAAGTGGTTTGGGAAAATTGTGTACCTTTGGACAATCATTATATCTCTGGCAACATAGATAAAAACTCCCCAAAAATATATTAGGATTTCATTTTTATCAACTGGGCACAAATTTCTGTCATTACTCATACAACGTGTCGGTTATTGTGAAATTAATTTTTTTGCAACAAAAAGTAAGTTTTTACGATATATTTGCTACTTTTTAAATAAAATGATAGTCTGTTTTTTTTATTTGTATAAAACAAAGATATTTACAGTTAAGTTTTCTTCATTCGTTTGTTTGCTGCACGTCTAACCTCAAATTCAAACGATTTTGAAACATATATTTTTAAATTTTACTGGATATATTTTAGAAATTAGAAGATAGAAGTAGTTGTTTAAGCCATAATTACTATACCATTTCACAAGAATGTAAATCATTTGATTTTAATGATCTTTATGAATTATATTTACGTCCAAAACAAAAATTCTATAAGACTGTCGTGTTGTATTTTTACTTTTTAATGTATTTACTACCATATTTTTAAAATATTTATGTTAATTTATGACAACGTACGATTCTGAATACTGTTTAAGTTCTTTTTAAATAAGCTATTGTTTTTTAAAATCAAAAACTATTTTTATTTCCACGTGTCAACAGGAACACTCATATGTTAAAAATTGCTATAAGATAATCATCATCAGCATTCTCTTTTCGCACCTAATGGTGCATAGGGCTCTGTATTATTACACCAATTGCAGCATATCTTGATCATTTTTTGTTACGTGAAGGTATGATGATCAGTTTTACGTTTCAGATACCAGTCTAGGAACAATGTAATATTCTAGTATAAAAACACCCTTTTAAATAAATATTACATATAGGTAAACGCGCTAACCAAAACACCACGAGGCCGCAAAAATAAGATAAATTAAATGCTTTTTCAAGCATTTTTAAAATAAGTGAGCTATAGGCAATGAAATTATAAATCTGGAACATAAATTAATATAGACCATATATAGACCAATAGACCAAAATTCATAAACAGTACACACATTTTACCTATTTGGCTTGATACACTCATCGATCCGTGTGCAACCCACCTCCACTATCCATTTCTTAATAGCAATTTTAATATTGTGAGAACTTACTAATTGTCTTTATGGATAATGGAAGTAGATTGTACACTTTAACCGAGTAGTAGGCCAATCCTCTTTGACCGAAGTTGAAGTAATAATTTTTTTTGCAGCATCAGGGTGGAGTATCTTGTAAATCTTGTAAATCTTGTATTTGTAACGGAAGGTAGAGAATAATGTTTATGTGCGTATAGTAATAGAGCTTTTACATAAAGTTGTTTTATAGATTTTACATTAAGATTTTTGAAAATACCGAGGGAGCTAGTTCTGATTGGGAATCTTAAGATAACTTTTATTAAAGCTTTTTGTGCAAACATTATTTGTTTGATCAGTGTGTTATTTGCAAATCCCCATCTAATTATTCCATATTCCAAAACTGATTGAATTATTGCGTAATATATTTTTACAAGTTCTCTTGGGCTAATTATATTTCTTATAGTTTAAAAAAATAGGTCCATATAAATTGGTTATGTTTTTATGATTATTTTAGTTTATACAGTATATTATAATAATGATAATTAGGTTAATTTGATTAATGACTTTTTTATTATTATTATCATGTTAACTTTGTTAAATAACTAATTTAAGGCATGTTCTACATTTTGTAAAATGTCTTCAGTGAGGGAACATTATTCTGTATAAAAAAGAATACAAACAATGTAAATGTATAAATAAATAAATAAACGAAAAAACATGCGACTTTTTCAACATACCAGAAAAAAAATAAACTCAAAAATCCCGAAAAATACGACAGAGGTCATCGATATAATTTTCCAAAGACACATTGAAGGGGGCAGTGAAAATAGTGGCTTTGAATCAATTTAAATCGCGATATATGAAATTGAAAATTTCAAAAGAGTACCTCATTTATTGTCAAAAAAATATTGCTTTTTTGTATGATTATAACCGATTGGAAGACTTACGGTATTTAAAATGGTTTCGAATATGCGGAGGAATTTACTTACTATACCTCCGTAGCAGTGGTGTAGTCGGGACGGAGCGCGCCGGGGCGGCGCTCCGTTTCTGGCCAGGAACAAATATTTCGTTTTAAAAAAATATCTACTTAAGTCTCTTCAAACAATTTGAAATAATAACGAACGTATTTATTGCTGATATGTGGCAAAAGTCTAAACATGTGTAATTGCACATTTCACATGTTGCCATCCCATCCATTCAAAACAGAAACGGAAGAATTTGAACTAGGTACCACCTTATTTTATAATTATTTTGAGAGATTTCTGCCAGTGATAAAATGTTGGAGTTTCTACAGCTTTTAAGTGTTAATGTTTAATTGACCTACTAATTATGCGTACCTAGAGAGGAACCCAAACGTAGGAAAACCACTCTATGACTATTGGGTATAAAGTTAGCTACAGTTCGCAGCAATAGGCCGTACTTAGGTCGAAAATTGCCAAATGGATATTAATTTGTATAGTAATTACTTTTAAATATGTACCTGTTTATTTATCATTGCAGGGATATTCCAATCAATTTTTCTCTAATTCGCCTATATTTATTTTATAAAACTGAAAATACATGTGCGTGTTTATTTATTTATTCATTTTATTCACAATATATTTATGTTATATTTATTGATACATGAATCCCAACTCTATTGAACCAAAGTCCTGTGTTGAGTTTGTTTGTTTGTCCGTCACATCGCCGAAATGGCGAGTCGTAGCGGCCTAAAATTTGGACACGTAATTTTAAATGCGATTTCAAGGTTAACGTTGCTATTTTCGAGCAAAATTTTAATCGACCTCTACTCGATAAAAACTCAAAGTTTTTATGGATGCCTTCTGCGGTCCCGAAATATTGTTCATAATCAACTGTCATTATCAACAGAAAACATTCACAAATTTATCCCCTAAATTGAGAAAAAAATATATTTGAAGTAAATATGTTGATGTAAGGAAAGTTTTTAAGCAACATAATACACGTGTCGGGAAACAAATGCCAAAAATTAATGTAAATTATGGGAAAATATTCGAAATCAATTACCTGTGAAAACTGACTCTTTTAACACATTTGACGCTCCTACTGCTGCAACCAAACATACTGCATTTCACTATAGTCAAATTTGATTTATTATAACGTTAATATCCAAGTTATTTACAAACAAAGCCAAGCCCAGCTACAAAAGCATCCGATCGAACCGTGATGTTTATGTTGTCAAATAAAACAGAATGGCCACCAATTGGTTGCTAGACAACAGACCTTGCGCTTGCGTTCTATGAAACATAGTATTAGAGCTCGCTCTAGGTACGGATTATTACTCTGAGGAAAAAACTGTCTTTTGAAAATAGCGACTTTTTCTCGTAACATTTTTTTTTGCATAACATCCTATTTTCAGAACACGTTTTCACAAAATACAGATTTTATTTTATAACAATTAGTATTTCAAAAACTTTCATACTGCCTGGTCATATAAAGGTCTCGTCGCGTCGCGTGGGTTTTAAGAGTAGATTAATTTTTTTGTAATCTTTGCAAAACAATGGATCATATTTTTTTAGTAAGATACATGTATTTTTAATTTTATTTGTTTTTGATAGAGTTGACAGAGAGAAATTGTGGAAGGTTTTATCGGAGTATGGAGTAAATGGTAACCTGACAAGGGCTATTGCGTCACTGTATAAGGACAGCACAGCATGTGTGAAGGTGAATGGGTCATTCACATCGTGGTTTAATATTCCGAAAGGAGTCAAACAGGGATGTGTAATGTCACCATGGTTGTTCAACATATACATCGATAACTGTATGAAAGAACTGAAAGATTTAAGAATGGAAGCAAAAATGAGTGGTATAACTGTTAACTGTCTTCTGTATGCGGATGATGCCGTGCTTCTTGCTAGCAGCAAAGAAGACCTTCAATTCTTGGTAACAAAAGTCTACGATGTATGCAAGAAAAGCGATTTGCTTATGAATGTTGATAAATCGAAAGTGATGGTTTTTGAAAGGGATGAAAATATAACTAAATGTGAGATCAGCGTGAACGGAGATATTCTGAATCAGGTAAAAGAATGTGAGTACCTGGGAAGTATGTTTACTAGGGACGGAAAGGCCGAGAAAGATATTGAAAGGAAGGTGAGTGCCGGGAACAGGGTGAACGGTGCACTAAAATCTACTTTGGCAAACAAATGTTTATCGCAGGAGGCTAAACTAGCAGTTCACAACGGAGTTCTAGTTCCAACTCTAATGTATGGGAGCGAAGTATGGAATTGGAAAAATAATGATGAAAGTAGGTTGAATGCTGTCGAAATGCGATCCCTCAGGCAAATGTGTGGTAAAACGATGTATGATAGGTGCACAAATGTCGAGATCCGTGAAGTGTGTAAGGCTGAGACATGCATTATTGACAGAATCAAGAAAGGGGTGCTGCGTTGGTTTGGACATGTAGAGCGAATGGACAGCGAAAGAACGGCTAAAAGGATCTACGATGCAAATGTTGATGGATGCAGAAAATGAGGAAGACCGAGAAAGACATGGCACGATCAAGTCCATCAAATACTTGAAGATGGACATGTCAAAAGTAGGAATAATCGGCGTGCGTGCATGAGAAGATGTATGAATGTAGAGGAAGCGAAGTCTGTATGCCAAGATAGAGTGTTATGGCGTTCTATCCTTTCTGCCTATCCCTACGGGGAAACGGCGTGATGGTTTGTTGTTGTTGTTGTTGTTGTTGTTGTTTTTGAGTAATCAACGTACGCTTGATTTTTCAGAATTATTATTTGTGTATCTATTAGTGATTTTTTTGCATATCAGAGTGGATTTCAACAATTTTAGTTATTAACAGGATTGTACCTCTAAATCTCAAAATGAGTGAAAAGCGTAAACAACAAACAATAAAAAAAAAATTTGCTGAGAAATGCAAAGTTGAAGAGCAAAACATCAATGTAAACGGCTTGCCTACCACATACCGCACACCGCATCCGAGGACATAAGTCTCATTGGCGGTGTCCACATACACGGAAAATTTGCTCGTTGTCAAACGAGAAAATCTGCCCGAAGGAGCTCTCTGAAATCTGGTAGCCTTAGCATCTTTGCACTGAAAGAAAGTAATCCAGAAGTACATAATATGTACTCCATTGGATTGAGAAGAGAGGGAAGTGAATTCTTCACTGACTGGGATTAAATTGATTGGACATGATCAATTCGCCGAAATGATTACAAAACTTTTTAAAAGTAAACAGCGAAAATAAATCAATTCGTAATAACTGTGATGGGACCAGGTCCAGGCTATGAACTGAACACGTTTCAAATTTAATGTCCCCCCCACCACTCCTCCCCCTCACTTCCTTCCTACTTCACCATAGTGGTGGCGGTACGCTCCGGAACCTTTTTATTTAGGACTACACCACTGCTCGTAGGTAGTTAATTTCCATACGCTTTGATAAAAAAAAAATCTTAGTACAGCTCTGACGTAAAAGTACGCAGTACTATAGCATTCACAAAGTGCTCTGCAAAATACCGTTGCAGAGGGCGTTGTGTTAATTCTAAAGGTCACGTGTTCAAACTCGTGTGTCCCTTTTCGTACTTGGACCCTTTGGCCAAGTTATTCAATCGAGATTCAAATCAAGAAGATTCAGAAACACTCATTATTACCAAAAGTACATATATTACGTAAGTATGTATTAGTCCTTCTGCGTATTTCAACTATGGTGAAGTTATATAGATCTGGGTTTAAAATTTTGAACACCCTAGGAATAGGCAGAAAGGATAGAACACCACGTCACGTTGTTTTTTTATTTTTTTTAAATATTTTTTTTGCAAAAAATTAGTAAAGATACTAATAACAGGGAATCTACATAAAACTAATTGATGTAAAATGAAAACGGAGTATTCTCTGTTTTTAATAGTCTTCATCTAACATGGTTCAGCCTGTTCTAAGATAAAGATTTTTTATCTTTAGAGCATAAGTAGTCCTATACTAATCGAAACAATAACATAAAAAAGAAAAACTAAAACCACTTAACAATAAATGCCTAGGTAATCAAATGTAAGAAATTAAAAATCGTTATTTTACAAATGTAAAGTATACATATGTGCCAATAATACATGATACATAAACATAAATAATCTATTATAACGTATAATAAAGAACAATATAAAGCAATGAAATACCAATTATATAAAGTACTACGTGTTTTGAATTACATATATTTTTCAAAAAATTCTTTCACTACACTATTTACAGGTGAAGTCATTTTTATTTTAAAATTTGTTTTACATTTTGAGTTTTTTATACTTGGCAATGAATCATTTTTAAATACAGACATCGCTTACTTTACTTTCACACATATTCTCATGCACGCACGCCGATTATTCCTTCTCTTGACATGTCCATCTTCAAGTATTTGATGGACTTGATACCGCCATGTTTTTTTAGTTTTCCTCGTTTCCGTATCCATCAACATTAGCATCGTTATCATTTTAGCCGTTCTTTTGCTGTCCATTCGCTCTACTTCTTGATTTTGTCGATAATGCTTGTATCAGTCTTACGTAGTTCACGGATCTCGACATTTGTGCACCCTATCATACATCATTTTACCATACATTTGCCTGTAAGATCGCATTTCGACAGCATTCAACCTACATTCATAATTATTTTTCCAATTACGTTCTTCGCCCCCATACATTTTTAAAATTTATTTATTCATATAAAGATATACAGGGGGTTCTTAAAACTTTGTCACATCCAAAACCACGATGATTAGTATGGGCAAGAAGATATATTAGCATATTAAAAAAAATATTTAAAACAAAGAAAATGCTTGAAAATAAGATATTAAAAAAACAAATGGTTGCTTACTTCTGCAGGGGAGAAGCGAGGGGAGCGCAACAGCACGGTTGTCGGTGTATCAGACTCCCTTCTTCTCCCTCCTCGTTTCTCAACTGCAGAAGCAAGCAACCATTTCTTTTTTTATATTTTTCTTTTTAGAATATTACTCGTTTTTAAAAATTATTTTTTATGTCCCAATATGTGTTTTTGCTCATATTGATCACCGTGGTTTCAGATGTGACAGGGTTTAGTGAACACCCTGTATATTACAACAACAAAAAAACGTATCCCTGACTCTATGAGGCCAAGAGTCCTGTGTTAAGTTGGGAAACAATGAAATAGAAAGTGGAAGAATGCATTATGCATTAGGATTGGCCCTCGAACTCTATTGTGAACTGCTAGTTTCAGATCTTCATTCACTCTCTGCTACTTGTTGATGGTGTAGTTGGCTTTATGCAAAAGGGCTGTACATAAAATCTTCATTTATGTCCAAAAAAAGTCATCCACTCATGTCTACAATTGTATGAGGATGAGAATATTGGGGAAGAGGCAGGCCCCGTGTAATAAACTATGGATACCTTCCTCAGCCTGTAGTTCCTAAGGCTGTATTCTGATAAAAAAAATAGGATAAAATATAATTTCGCAATTTTAAAATGCCGTTCTTTTCAAATCGCGGCAATCATATTTCAGGTATTTCTTACAAAAATATACTTATTGATATAATTTTATGTACTTAACTAAAATTTTATTACTTTTCGACAGCAGACGCCTCTTAAAATAGATACTTAATTGAGGTACATTGATACTCTTATAAAGGATTTAAGTTAAAAAAATAAAATGATCTAAAGACAATAAATTGAATCGGAATTTGTTTTGATAGAATGCAAAATTTTGTTCTATTCCGAGTAGTCATTTTAAATCACAAAAGTTTAATGGTATTTTTCCTAAATTTTCGGTTTTCCTCATTTTCGAACTTCAATAATCCTTTCGAAAATTGAAACAAAAAAGAAGTTATCTTTTATTTGTATACACACATTTTATTTCTAAATAATTTACGTTTTTTTTCTTTAATAGTTTACGTATTATCTTCAAATCATCAGAACGGATTTTACTCAAATAATTGTCTTTGTAAGCAATAAGTTTAAATTTCAAGACGCGTAATTTGCCGGTTAATTGAATACATATTTATTTATGTATTATTTTTTTTCTTTTGAAATTTATGTACATTTTTTTAATAAATTAATGTAATGCTCCGGAGTGTCCCGTGCCAAGGAAGGCATTTCGTATTTTAGATACAAAAAACTTTTTTCATGTAAAATATATAAACAAATTGATTTCGTTTTATATTTATTTGAGTCCTTTTCCCAAAGGAAGCATGTTTATTTACTTGATTATTTTAACTGTATGATTTTAAAATAAAAGTGATTTAAAATCTCAAAATCATATAATTTTCTTTCTTTTTATCAGAACGACACATATAAATAACAGTAACCGTAAATATCTATATCCGCATCTTTTTGTCCAACAGATTGTTGAACAAAAAATATTATAAAATAATATTGTATGGAATCTTCAATAACTAAATTTTAATTTGTCTTGCTTTGAAATAACAGGTCAAAAGGCCTTAGGGCTTGCCAAAAATAACAGTAAAATAGCTACGAACACGTGTATTAAGGCTTTATGTACATATTATACGAACGTACAGACATACCTGCAGTTTGACACACAAAGACCTATTGTTTCATTCAACTAATACTTAATACCAAGATGTACGTAGGTACTCGACAAATATGAAAAGACACTCAACGGAAACGAAACACTTATTATGGAACACGAAGGTCTAGGCAGTTACAGGGCTTGTGGGACTTTGGATGCTTCTCGCATAGTTTAACTTCACCACTATGCGTAAATTAATATTTATTACCAATCATAATGATGTGTCTTTATTGCATTAAAAATAATGGTGACCCCCGTGATGTAATGGTTAATACTCTTGTCTCACACACGAACGGATTCAAGTTCGATTCCCTGTGAGATCGTAAACATATAATGTGATTTTTTCAAGCCTGAGCTTTAAAAAAATATAAATACCCTTTTTAAATATTTATTTCATTTATTTATTTAAATCTTTAAGTACAAAGAATAAGCACTTTGGTGGACTTATTGCTAAAAGCAATATCTTCCAGCCAACCAAAATACAAACTAGTCAAAATAAGAGATTGGTCAAAATTTTGTACTAAAAATCCCTAAATATATATTAAAAGATACATGCATAAGTTAAAATAAAATATTTAAAAATCTATGAAATTAAAAATAACAGCCGTTTTTTAATTGTGAGATAAATATTAATATTTTTTTATTTTTTTGTAAAGTACATTATGTTATACATATTAAATGATGAGGAAAATGTGGGATCAGATAATGAGTTTGGAAGGAGAGGGAAGAAAGAACCAAGGAAAGAAAAGGGGATAAAAATAATACATTTGAGAAAAAAAAGCAGTAAATACTCTAGGTGTTCAGGATTCTGGGGATAAATAATAATTTTCGGGCGTTTCTTTAAGGTGGCTAGAGAGGGTGCATTTTTTATATGAAAGAGAAGTTCATTCCAAAGTCTAGCGGCTTGGACGGAAAAAGGTTAGCTGAAAAATGATCTACTTTGTCGAGGAATGGAAAGTGTTCTCTCCTGAGAAGAGCGAAGCAAAATACCATGATCAGAAAGGTAAATTAAATTCTTATTAAGGTATTTTGGAGCGCAGGGATTGTGAAGAATATTATAAAGAAGTAAGAGAGATTGAAAGTTTATGCGCTGATAAAAATGAAACCACTTGAGTTCGAAGCGAAAAAGTGATACATGGTCATACTTTTTGTGATTGAAAATAAAACGGATGCATTGATTCTGCAAACGCTCTAGACAATCGGGTTATCAGGTTGTGATCCTGTGACTAGTGTCTCGGACTCACGGACCAAAGGTCTGTGATTCGAATCCCACTCTACCTCAACTTGATTCCATTTTCTAATAGTGAGTATTTACAACTCGTTGTAAATGGCCCTCAAAATTAAATATTTGGGTATTTCATAAGAACGCAAATATTTCTTTTTTCAGAAAAAAAAACAAAAAATATGAGTTCTGTATTGGCGTCAAGATCGCAAATTGAGCATGTCATAGATGAGATAATAGAATAAATTGGGAGATGTTAATTTTGGTTCTGGTTGGAAGAAAATTCTGCAGTCTTTTCAGTGAATAAAGGGTGCGATAAAACTTCTCCCTAACCTCAGTATTCTGTTCTTGCCACGTCAAGTGTTATTTATTTATTTATTTATTGTGGATAACTTATATAGCGCCATTTTTGTAATAAAATACCTCAAGGGTGCTTTACATGGTGATTCTATTGTTAAGTTAATTTAATTGAAGCTTTTAAATTTGTAATTTAATTAAAATAATTTATTTTGTTGTCACGTGCTACGGATTTATTCAAATGATTTAAAGAACAAGTAGGTTTTAAGTTTTTTCCGAAACATCACTTCACTTTCACAGCCTCGCACCTCTGCTGGGAGAGCATTCCATGCCATAGGGCCTGCGACCGCAAATGCGCGCTCACCAAATTTAGTGCGCTGTTTGCGTAGAGGTATAATAACTTTTCCTCTCGCCGTAGACGTAGCTGATCTAAGCGTGAGACGCCTGTCAGCTAGTTCATCTGGAATGCATAGTTCCCTTAGATATTCCGGAGCTGAGTTGTGCAGTGACTTATACATATATACGTGACTTATACAAGTGTTAGTCCATAATAATGCCAAGATTTTTTACTTTTTTGTTAAAGGAATCCCATTTTGGTCGATCACTAAGGCAGGAAAAGTTGAAAAATTAAGAGAAGAGATTTGTCTACAGCAATTAATTATAATCACCTGAGATTTTTTTGGATTGATCAGTAAGCCGTTATCTTTGGACCGACAAGTTCAAATCTGAGTTTAGCGTTTTAATTGCATTACTGATATTCTCCGTATCAGTATTCAAGTAAATCTGAAGATCATCGGCATACGGATGAAACAAACTATCCAAATGTGAAGATATTGAATTTATGAAGATGGAGAAAAGAAGAGAGGGGAGTGTTTTATGCTTTTCCAATACAGGTAATCTTTATTTTTTGTTGTTAAAAACGGAAATCACGTTGAGGTAGGACTGGGTTCATATTTCTGAACTCTGCCTCTGGTCATGGTATTTTATTCCAAAATTCAATGAGAATGAGAGCGTTTGCTGACGATAGGGTCTTCTGGAGGCGTCTGATGATATCCACATGCTCCACTTAAGAGCGGATGTGAAAAACAAAAATAAATATAAATAACGTAAACAATATCATTTGCCGATGATACGGTTATTATAGTTGAGGGAATTAACTGGTACTCAGTAAATTTATTAGCTAATAACGTTGTTAATAAATTGAAATTCTGGATTGACAAAATTATTTTAGCTTTAAATAACCGAAAGGACGAAATTTATCCTATTTTTTATTTGCAAAACTAATTAAGATTCAGCAATGAAAAAATAATAATTGACGTAAAGATAGTATTCGCATCCGTAGAGGAGAATAGGTTTATGCAGGTGTTATAGGCAGCATTTAGATTTCACTGAGTAAATATCTGATCTCAAGATAGCTTTCATACTGTTGAATGTAGCGTCTGCTACTCCTAGCCGCACTCCCAGTTCTTTTTGAAAGCTGCCATTTTCTGTAACATATTTATACTCCCAGGTATTTGAAACTCTCGACCCTTTTGATGATTTGATTTGACAGAGTCAGGAGATTTAAAGCATTAAAACATGAAGTACATGGGTTTTAGCAATGTAAATATATTTTTTTAGTAAAGTTACTACAATAACTTTTAAAATATGAGCTCTAAAATTACTACTTGATGCTAGTCTTTAGGCCTTTGTTAATATGTCACATTTTTAGTGTTCATTGACGTATTCTACCCTGTTCAACACTTATTCTTACAATGTCTCAATTTTGAAATATTATAATGTTTACTTTACCAACTTATGTCCTCAATTTTTTTAAGGGGAAATTGTTAGTTATTTACGTACACAAACCCTCACCCTCACTTTCACAACCCAATAAATACCGACCCTAATCCACCCACCTTCTCTCACGCACTAATTCTTATTCCGTTCCTACTTGTTTAAGTATAATGCATTTTTGTGGATATTTGTTATTGGTTTCATTTTACGTTTTTTTTTCGTTTGTACACGTCAGGCACATTCGCTGAATTTCAGTTGATATCCCAAATAATTAAAAATTAAATTAAATAGCAGTTGGCACAAAAACCAAACCAAAATAAGCTAAAATTCTCTTAAAAGTAGAGGTATTCAAGACTAAGTACAGTGATTTCAATGAATTATTAACACGGGAGACTTCAACGCACGGTACCCTGAAAATTCAAACCCAGTTGAATTTCGGTTGGGTTTGTTCGCCCTACATCCTTTTTTTATATATCACATTCCTTATTCAAATTGGCTTTCCGTTTTTTTACATATCACGTACGTGAGAAAATGGTCGGTAGGAGGAAGATCGTTGGAATATAGCGGATGACCTAATTTACGATATATTGTAACCTGAACAGGATCTTCGAATTTCTTTAATATGACCATTATTTCAAAACGTTTCCTTATTTGTAAATCAAAAAATGATAATTTTAAATTTTTTTCAACAAAAAATCAATTTCAATAAATACAAAGTATACGAAATTCACATCTCCAACTTTGCTTCCGCCGTTTTCCTGTAGATGGCTTTGCCAAAAAAATGTGGTAAAAATAAATAGATAGCCTCATATATAGCCTCCTTGTCCTAGCTAAGTCCCTCAATATTAATTGAGATCGTCGCAAATAGCCCTAAAGAGGGCCTTTTTTTGAATTTTGTGGGTGGCTGTCTGATTTCAAAAGGATTAGCTGACTTTTGTCGTTTCCATGGGGCGCCGGATTGCTTTCGATTCTCATTGTTGTTTTTTTCTTATTTTTTATTTCTCTTTCGATCGGTTCAATTAGATTGGTGGTTTGCAATCTGTCGTGGAAGCTCCTTTTTTGACATGGTGTGATTGATTTCCGGCTGACTTAAGCCCACACCGGTGCACAAACATTATCCTATTAAAGGAATCGCTCCACCCAACATAAGGAGAAACGTAGCTGCGGACACAGAGAGACGCAAACAGACTTATGACCTGGACACCCCATTTGCGACTATCGAATGGCTCCTCCGAGACTGGGATCGAGAACGAGTTTACTCTCAGTGACAACTGACTTGGAGACTTCTGCAGAAAACGCAGAGAAGATCTGTGGAGAGAAGAACTCGGCGATAGGCTCTGGATAATGCCATCTGAAAGCACAAACACCTTCCACAATTTGAACTCCCCTAAGTGGAAAGTTTTCAATATATTAAAGATAAGGGTATCTAGGTGAAAATACAATCAACGGAGGTGGGGTTTTCTGAAGGGAGATGACATGAACTGCGATTGTGGAGAGGTGCAGGATGATCTTCATCCGCTGCGGTGCCCACAAATGCAGTTAACTTGTGATGATAATGATTTGAGGATGGCCACTGACAAGGCAATATCTGTTGCTGCACACTAAAGTGGCAAGATCTGAAGTCCAGACCCAATAAATAAGTACCTCATGGAAACATAAGTCGATTTGTGTCTACATCATAAAGTTATTATCGATTGAAAATGTCAGTTTACGAGCCTAATTTTCGTCATTAGTGAGAGGTTTTAACATTGTACATGACATGTTTTAAAATGTATTATTTTATATGTTGATATAAGTACTCTATTGACTTATGTGCACGTTTCTAAATGGCTAGTGGATTATTTTTTTATGCATAAGTAAACATCAATTTCAATTTCAAGAAAATATATTAAAAGAGATTTAGTTTTTTGTATGTTTGAATAGTTCTTCTAAAAATAAAAAGGTATGTTTAGGCTTGCAATTTATTACAACAGAAAGAAAAAACATTTTTGATAAGGGAATATTAGAGTGTAGGCATTTCCAGGGTTTATGACCTGCGTAGGCTGCTTTATGTGGCTACTTTACACATTATCTAACATTTACCAGTCTTCCTATGTTTAACTTAACATCTTCACTCCCCGAACTCTTCCATCTGTCAACTTTGTGATCTGAAAGAGCTGAACGTTTTATTAATGTAACAGGTCTAAAGCAAAAAGTTTCATTCTACTAAAAACCTAGGGGAAAAAGCAGCTTTGTCTACAAACATTTTAACATAATCTTTTTTTTTATGGTATTTTTTTTACCAACATAACAGATAGCGTTATTATTTTAATTTTAATACATGCCTGGATAAAAAATAAATAAATATGTAGGCTAGAAAATCTGCGTAAGTATGTTTATTAATTATTTGGTCCTAGACTTAGAGCGGAAATAAAGGAAAATAAAACATTTTCGGCCACGTGATGAAATGGTCAGCGCGTTTGCCTACTATGCAAGAGGTCTCGGGTTCGATTCCTAGCAAGGTTGAAATAAAAACTTCATTTGATAGGCTGATTTTACACTAGAATATCTCACAGTCCCTGTACTGGTACCTGAAGCGTAAGACTCAAGTTTGTTAAAACTAAACTTGTGTTTTTTTATATTTGAATAAATTACTCATTGACTATCGTAAGAAGCAAAAAATTAAAAATTATATTTTATGTATCGTAGGTATTTTCGTCGCCTTATTTTTTAAAAGTCATTATTTGATTGAATTGTTTTACATACTAGGCAACACCGGAAAATATTTTTCCGACCCATTCAAACGAATGACAAATGTCTAGAAACATTTTGACAAACTCATAACATTGAGTCAAGAATTTTTTATTGAAAAAATTGTCATTTGAAAAAAAGAGCAATTTTTTTAAATGTTGTTGTTTTTTCTTATATTATATTTTTAACGAATTTTAAAACAAAAATACCTAAGGAATCGTTGCTAGCGATCTTATAACAAGGTTTTCTCCCTAGTATAGCGCTGGAGCAATGATTGTTTTACACTCTTTAGATATTTACTATTGGAGTAGCTGTATCATTTTGATTTTGTAACAAATTGTTTACTATGAGAACTAGAAACATCCAAAAAAAATAAAGCTTCCCATTTTATCTGCCGTCTACTTACTTTACTGTTTACTATATTGATGTGCCATATATTTGTTTTTACACGATAATTATTGTTTTAGTGTTTTTAATCCTATATTTCTGATGATACACTCAAGTGTCTGTGTCAACTAATTGCTCGTCTCAACTCAACACAGGACTTTTAGTCCCATGGAGTTATGTCTTAAATAATGTGCAATAAACTGCTTTTAAAACAAACAAAAAAACAGTTTTGAAAAACGGAAAAGACACCTACAAAGAAAATTGTATTTTGACAATATTTCCAATAAAAACAACAAAATCGGTTCAGTTTTAAGTTGCGGAAAACGGGACAACAAATTGTCGAAACGATTTGAGTTAGTATAAAATATATATGATGTCATTAATTTTGAAGATGTTTTTTAAATTGAGTTAAATTTATTGTCTTATATTTCATTTAAGGATTCTTTTCATCGTTTCTTTAAATCCCTTAAAATATGTAAGTGTATATTTATCTTTTTAAAAATGTTATTACTGCTTTATTTTATTTCTACATCTGAGCATGTTTTTCATTCTTTATTTTAATTCTTAACTTTAAATATTTTTTCAAATTTTCTTCATTTTTAATATTATTTCCATTTGTAAATACTAATTACGAACTTTCAATTAAGTTATTTTACTTTAATTTTAACTTTAAAACAACTTCCATTTATGTTTTTTTTCCTTATTTTTTTGGTTCTTTCATTAATTACCTTACATATAATTACTTTATAATATGGAAACTTCACTGGTCCATTAGAGTTAAATCTAACTGTGTAAAATATAAAACTATGTAACTGTACTGTATGTTTCCTAAATAAAAGAAAATAAAAATAAAATAAAGTAACATAATTAGTCCGACGTGTTGTTGCGTTTTTAGCCCAGTATAGTGGAGGGATTTGCGAGAGAGTGATTAAAAACAAGGTTTAAAAACCTATAATAAATCACCGCATGTCCTTTAAATGTACCTTTTTTACCATACAACTTATATCATTTTAAGAATGAAGTTCTACAATATTATTATAATCGCATTTAATAAGGTAAGGTGATCAGTTTTATGATTTATGTATCAGTCTAAGGACATTAAAACATTACAATACTTCAGTAAATACATTTTTTAATATGCAAAAAAAAAATGTTTGCGTTTTTGTGATTCTATTTTGGGACAATTTTATTTTAGTTGAAAATAGTAATGTTAGAAAATATGAAAAAAAAATATGTTGCTTGGGGTTCGAACCTTGAACCTCCTGAGTCAGAGTCCGTGATACTACCTACGGGATCACAATCCTCCTTAAAATTTTATTTTTTACAAATTTTATTTTTCATAAGACCAACAATCTCTCCGAAATAGTGGTCACCCCACAAGACATGTAAGTGTCCCAGGATGAGACGGCATGTGGTTATAGCGCCGTAGGGTGGCCAAAATGAGGACTCAAAGTGGTTCTTATCTTACTTTGGTTTGCATAAAAACCTCAGAGCCCAAAATCTTGTAATGATATACGCAGTCGTAATATTTTTTTAAGCAGGGCTGTGAAAAGTTATGTTTGGCATTTGACATCGACAAAAAAATAACGATTATTAACAAAAATCATAAACATTCTTGTGGTCAACAAGTGGTCTCTGGATCGATTCCCGGTATGGTTTACATGAAATATTTATAACATTTTGTCATATTAACAATAAAGCTGGTTGTTTAAATCAAATGTTTATCTCTGTTTGTTCTTTTATATGAATGTGCTTTGTATTGGATGTTGACATAGTTATGTTTGTTTTTTCCCAAGTAATAAAAACTAGAAGGCAAAAGAAAAAAAATGTAACAAATTAGTAAATAAAGTATTTTCCTTCATTATTTTACAGCAAATTAGTCAATAATTTAAAGCGTCTTTACCGTACACTGTGCAAATATCACGAGCAGCTTTGGCAACTTTATTTTCTCTTTATTGAATTTGAAAAGAAGAAGTGTAAAAAATGCTCACTTTCGCCTACTTGACATTCCTATTAAATGACTTATAATTTTTAAAAAAAGTGTGTTGCGTAAAAGCAAACAAGATGTCTCGTAAAACAGTATAAAGTAATAATAAAAAATAATTTTCATAAAAAAAAATATTAATAAATAATTTTAAAATATATTTTATAAATAAAAGACTAGTGATACTTTAATCCACAAATTCGGAATATCCAGTGACCGGTTTCATCGCTTTCGCGACATCTTGACATCTCACTGGATATTCCAAATTTGTGGATTGAAGTATCACTCGTCTTTTATTTATATAATAAATTACAATGAACTTCCATCAAAAATTTTCACTTACAAACATAAATTATAAAATAATTCTTTGGCTATATTTTTTAGCCCTTGTAAGGTTATAATGTCACATGAGTCAATATAAAACAAAAGACACGTAGACATATTACGACTCTTATATTTTCTTATCAAAGACATATTTAAGAATATTTTAAACAAATTATGGAAATTAGATAAAATATTAGTTAAATTTTCCTTTTTAAATTTTTCAAAAATAACATTTTGTTTACTAAACCCGTACTAAATTTCCAAGTCTATACTTTGCTCCCATACATCAGGCTTGGCACCATAGCAAGGTCGGCAAAACGGAGATGAAGGTAGGTTGCAAAATTCAATCTCTCAGGCAAATGTCTGGTAAAAATATGCACGATAGATGCACAAATGTCGAGATCCGTACAATATATAAGGTTGAGATAAGCATTATTGACAAAATCAAAAAAGACGCAGAGCGAATGAACGGTGTAAAAATGGCTAAACAGTTTCACGATGCGAATGTTGGTAGATGCAGAAATAGACCAAGAAAGACATGGCATGACCAACTTCTTCCAAAACTTAAAGATGGACATGTCAAAAGTCGAAATTATCGGCGCGCATTCATGAGAAGATGTATGAATGTAGAGGAAGCGATATGTGTGTGCAAATACGGGCTGTGGTCCCGTAGTTAGTGTTGTGGTCTTACGCATTAGAGGTCCTAGGTTCGAACCCCACTCTATCCCAACTTGATTTCCATTTTCTAATAGTGAGTTATTTACAACTCGTTGAAAATGATCACCAAAATTGATATATTTGAGCAAGTTATAAGAACGCTAATATTTCTTTTTCAAAAAAAAAAAAAAAGTAAAATGGCATTCTATCTTTTCTGGCTACCCTTACGGGGAAACGGTGTGAGAGTTTGCTTATTTGATATTTCTCTATTACTGAAGTGTTTTTATTGATATTTTTTCAATTGTTTTTAATTTCAAGTGGTTTGTTTCCCGTTTGGGGCAACCCTAGCTCCAGCGCACAGCACGGAGCGCACGGCCGAGCATGCGGAAGAGACTTTAGTAGGTCAGTCATTAGGCAGGTTTATTGGCGGGACTCCTCGCCAAACCTGATTCGCCCGAGCATTGCGAGGGTGACCATCATCCGCGGGCAAGTGGGACAGCAAAAAACATACAAAAAATAACCAAATGTTAGTAAAAAAAATATTACAAACTCAGAAATTCGTTATTAGTGTTACACGTTTATTATATTAAATCCTAGAAAGATCACTAAAGTTTTAAATTTCTTGCAACAGAGAAGGAAAACTTTTTTTAGAAGGGAATAAGTTTAGACATTTACAGGGCCTATGACCTGTCGTTGTGTTTTTTTTGTTTTTTTATATTTTATTTAGTCTTAAAATAGTACAAACATTATACGCAAATGTCCTTATTAGTTAACTCATATTAAATTGTCATTAAAACTAAAATATATACTAATTATTAATAGTAAGTGGCTACTTTGCACACTGTGTCACATTCACCATTCTGCATATTTTTAAACATCCATATTTCCTCTACTCCTTCATTTGTTTTGAAAAGGTTTTCCCT
This sequence comes from Micrasema longulum, assembly GCF_059751315.1. NCBI lineage: Eukaryota > Metazoa > Arthropoda > Insecta > Trichoptera > Brachycentridae > Micrasema > Micrasema longulum. The sequence continues at coordinate 388,870 of NW_028277832.1, forward strand.
CTCTAGGGAGAAAATCCAGCATGTCTACAGACATTTGGACATGCTGAAAACATTTTTAAACACCAAAGTTTATTGTACATTAAAGACGTCGAGTCAACGTGTATGTGTTTGAGTCACAGAGTTATAATTCGCTAGAAAAGCCGTTAAACTCCGTTACATAGAACAAATGCGTATTTTTTTTTTCTCTGTAAATATATTTGTTTGTACTTATCTTGTTCCTTATATGGGATATGGGGTTACCCTACTATAGAATACTGTCTGAAATTATAAATATTGTTTCTAATATGGAATTCTAGTAAAAATAAATTTATTTCTAATTTCCCGGTTAACAGAACTGGAAGGCTTGCAAAAGAAAAGAGACTTTTGTAGAAAGGACACAAAATTAAGGCTTGGAGTAAATCCAGTGAAAAACCTGCAGTTATTGGTGCCACATTGAGTGTTCGGAGGCCAATAATATCAATTGTGCGTATGATTATTGCATGCAAATCTAAAAAAAAATATCTTTTAAATTTAAATTGCTCTTTTGTGAAAAAGTGAAAGTGTGCTTTTGTGATAAAGTGCTCTTTTTTTTATTTAAATTAAAATAAAAAAAGAGCACTTTTTGAAAATACGTTTTTTATCTTATTTTACTTTTTGTTTGAATGTTGTCATTTCCTTTTTTTGTATTTCGATGACTTTTTATGTTGCATAACTATGTTGCCAATATTTTTTTGCGTAATACTAAATAAACAATTTCACTATAATTAATAAAGTTTTTTCCCTAAGCTGTTCCATATTTGGCACATTAATAACAATAACACTATAATACTGTACCTTAGAGGACAAGATAGTCAACTTCTTGTCGACTTTTTAGCTAGGGTTTCATTTCTTTGTATTATATCTCAATGGAATACCTTAAAAAATTAACGCACAGTGCATCAATATAAATATAACAAATAAAGACAAACATTCATTCACATAAAACAACCAAGTCAAACTATTGAAAAATCATTAGGTGTTTTCAACTCAAATCCCGCCTTCCAAGGAAAATCTAATTTTGAATCTTTCTCCTGAAAACATGTTTTGTCCTTAATGGGAGTAGTCCTTATAGCTTATATAATATAATGGAAAGTAAGCTGAAAGAACTCGTAAAGATAATGGAGACAGATTTTAATAGTGTAGCTGCTTGGGTATGATAAAATCAATTATGTCTGAATGTTATAAAAAACATCGGATTTAATTTATGGAAACAAACAGGACTTAAATATAAATTTTTCCTTCAAAACTGGCTACATGTTTAATATTTCCAAAATTAAGAATATTTATTGACTCTAAACTTTCACGCAGTTACCAATTTGAACATGAAAAATTAAAAATAGCACCCGTAACTGGCGTTTTTCATTGACTTCGTGGCTTGTTTGTTTACTACTACTTTGATACATTTCCACTTATCCTATATTCAATGTTTATAGGATTCTGCTAACTAAAATCACATCTTGGAGACACAAGTTCTTCAGTACAGAACTTTGAGAAACATTCTTGACTGAAATGGGATTCTCATATTAAGGATATTTATAGACATATAATTCCTTTCAAGGTAATGCTCCTGCAAGATATCACCAACACTCTTTTGAATATCATAAACTTTTCTGCTAACACAAATTTAAAATACACATTTAATCTGATATTCACAACTATAAAACACGAAACTCCAAAAAATTTCATGTATCTAAATTTCAGTCAACGAATTTGGCAACAAGTCTCAGGAAAATATTGACCATTCCTAATTAAATAAACTGCCCCATGAACTAAAAAACAAAAATCAATAGCACGAAGGTTTTCATGGTCATTGTTATCAATTTGTTCCTTTTTTCATTGACTGAGACACCGGACATTTTTTCGCCTTTGAACCGAAAATTTTGCAAAAACCCAGTAATTACAGTGCATGAATAATAAAAGAGGCAATTGAAATACACAGACACCTAAATAACATAAACAAAGATGACGGGCTTACATCAAACTCAACATGGTTCCCAGCACTACATACAACAAAAATGAATAGAAATGTGCCTACTGCCGACTGTGACACCGTACAAATTACTAGTACTTAAACACATACATTTTTTCTACAAAACATTCAGTTTACCCTGAAGATGGCTCCTGTCGGAACAAATCCAATAGACACGGTATCATCCAAAAAAGAAACAAATTCAACAAAAAGAGTCAATAGCACATCTAAAAGGGTTGCTCTAAAAAAATATTACTTAAATCTTTTTGATAGTGATAGTTATTGATATAATTTATATAAATAGTGTATAATACTGTGGTTTATGTTAATTATATTATGTTTATTTTGGATAATTTTTATTGATGTTATTGTTTTGTCACATATTTTATTTTTTTTATGTACCGTCTTAAATGTACAAGATCTTTTTTATATTTTTATTAATAATTTAAAAAAAAACGGAATGAAGAAAATCTAAAATTGCAAGTCATTTGGTTACCCTCTCTAAAGAAGAATATTATTTATCTCACAACATTCCCCTCTACACAAAAGCCAACAGAGATACCCGCGGACACTTAAAAAAACTCGTTCATACATAATTTTCCTCTTCTTAATAAATTTGAACGTTTGACCTAAAAACCTTTCATCTTTCTTCTGCAGCGTTACGTTTTTTACGCCGATTTTAAAATTTAAAAATATACGTTTACTAATGACATCGCATATTCGTAAACACGGTAAAATATTTTTATGTGTCATTAAGATAAGTGTTTGGTTGAATTCCAAATAGTGTTTTTTTTATTATTCGTTGGTATTTTAATTTTTTAATTCAAACACACATTTTTTATACGTGTAAAAACAAAATCATCATTTACTTATCCATCTAACAAAGAATGTTCAAAATAATTCTCACGTGATTATTCGCAAAAATTGGAAAAGGATCATGGAATATGTCGGAAGTATATTTATTTATTTGTTTATTAACGTCTTAAAGGGTTTTTACATATACAGATGTTACAAACAATTTACAAATATTAAAAACACAATTTAAAATGAAAAAAAACTAGGAAATTGTTTTTAAGCATTTTAAGAATAATTGGTTCTTGAAGTTTGAAACAAATATGGCAAGTACATATATTTTTTGGCTATACATGTATTTGTTTCCAAAAGAGTAAATTCTCGGGAACAGAGAATTAATATGCGAATTTGACTAATGTATATTAATATATCTAAAATAAATATGATGCCTCATTGTTATTTGGCACATTGAATTAGATACATTTGACCGAAACACATATGTGTTATTTTCCTGAGATACGCTGGTCAAAGGTGTATAATATGTTTCGTTGCACAAAAATAAAGGCAGATTGAATATACCCCAGTGTCTTAAGTGTTTGAAAATCAGGCATTTATTAATATTTTATTGAAGACGCTGATATCTACATTCATCATCATCATAATTCCCTTTCAGTACCTAATGGTGCATATGGCACAGCATTTGTACGCCAATCGCAGCATTACAGCATTTGTTACATAAAAGTAAGGTAATCAGTCTTATGTTTCAGGTACCAGTCTAGAGACTATGAAATATTCTAATATAAAAACGCCCTTTTAAATAATATATTATATCAACCATGTCGGGAATCGAACCCGAGACCTCTTACATGGTAGGCAAATGCGCTGACCATTGCCTCATGAGGTGCATATACTTTACAGAATAATATTAAATTTTTATTGTTTTAATTGCATTTACGAGCACCCACTATTTTTATAAAAGTATTAAAACTAAAATCAAATGTAAGTTTATTGTTTAATTTTAGTGCTTTTTTACCATTTTATATGTTTTATACCTTTCAATTATTTAATCTTGTTTTTGGTTGAAATTTTACTTATGTCTATACTCTTTTATTTAAAATTTAATTAAAACGAATATCTGAGTACCTGATGACGAACTATCAGTTTATAGTCTATCGGGACAATTATTGTTTTAATAATTTACAATTTTTAATCATAAATAATATTGTAATATTGATTTTTTGAAAACTGAAAAAAAAAAATTAAAACAATCGAGCGTTTTGTCAAGAAATTAAAACAAAAAAGTGTTAGAACCTGCTCTTAATTTGAACAAATAACATATAAGATTTACTTAAAAATAATTAGTATACTTCTACTTATTTATTTGACCAATTAGCGGTTTCATCATCTGAAGATCATCTTCAGAAAAGTAATTATACACTGTTACATAAATAAAAATATATTAAAATACGGCACGATAATATTTAAGTGCAAAAGAAAGACCAGTGTTACAGAAAGCATGTGGAGTATTCATTTTAGCAGATGGGAATGTAAGGAACAATTTTATCGACTATGTGGGTTAAAATTACTGGCCTAGAGCCCCCAATAGAGTCTGGAGGCCTTTATTTGCCTTAAATCTTCTTCCAAGAAACTAGTCGCTTGTTACCTTCGGTGAGTGGGGTTATTTTTTGCTAAAATTATGACTAATTTTGAGACTCATGGACATCAAAATACTGAACTTGATAACTTCCACAATGATGTACAATAATACAGGCCTCCTCAGAACAGGTTTTCCTAGTGAGGTGAACTCTTTCTAGCTTTGTAGTAAAATATTTTATTTGCTAAAAAAAAATAATAAAAAGAATGATTTATTTCTTAAATTATATTGATATTACCAGTACTAAAGATGCGCATACTTCTAAATCAATATGCTAAAGACATCGATGTATTTAAAATAAACCTCGTAAATTAAAAAAAAAATATGATAATGATCCCATTCAAATAGAAATTGATATTTATTTATTTCAACAATGTTTGAGTATGTCCAAATGCTTGCAGACTGGCTGGATTTCCTCCCAAGGAAGTAATTCACATTTAAATTTATTGCAACAGAGAGAGAAAACATTTTTGAGAAGGGAACATTGAACTCTAGACATTTGCAGGGCTTATGACCTGTCATTGGCTGGTTTAAGTGGCCTCTATCTCTCGTCTCTGTTGCAATACATTTAAATATGAATAACTCCCTAGTGAGGAAATCCAGCCAGTCTGCAAGCATTTAGGCATACTCAAAACATTGTTGAATTAACTACCTGGTAAAAGAAGAAGTATAAAAAATTGGAAAATTGTTTTCAGGCGATGCCTAGTAGGTTAATTTGTTCAGCCAGATGAATCTCACCCACATGATAAAGGTTTCGGCTCCTTTACTTCACAAAAGTCAACAGATGGAAGAGTTAAAGAAATGTGGATTTTTCAACATGGGCAGAATGGTGAATGTTACGCAGTGTGTAAAGTGGCTACTTAAACCAGTCAATGACAAGTCATAAGCCCTGTAAATGCCTAGACTTCCATGTTCCCTTCTCAAAAATGTTCTCCCTCTTGCGGAAATATTGATTGACACAACAAAGTAGATAAGTAAAGGGTCATTTAATAAGAGTAATTGAATTAATGAACTTTAAACTTAAAACACAAAACAAATTTTATTTTACATAAAACGGATATTTTTATATCATGTTAAATAATATTTGATGTTTTAAAGATAATGTTGGTCAAATGTCCACGATAGAGTTGTTTAACCCGAGATCCAATTTTCATTAGTTCTCTCATTAGATGAGCAAAGTAGGGTAAAAAAAAATTACTACCCTGGCAACACTAACGAAATGTTCATTTTGTTTCTTAAACAATCTGACTGATAGAAAAATGATTCAATTTTTAAGTAATGCATTTGCTACTTACACATTCATTTGCTAATTACACATGAAATGTGATCTCATCCTGTTTCTTTAAGATCCTAGCAGTATTTCTACACTTTAAAAGGACACAACACGGCATAGTAGAATTCAAATCAGGGTTTGCGTTCTGAGCTACGTCTACAAAGAAAAACTAATGGTTCAAAACGTAAACCTACTCATTTATGAGTAGTTTAGTCGCCTTTTGTTTGACGTGCGTATGAGGTTTCTGGACTATTCTTAATTCCATGGCCTACCGTTTTCAAAATTTTCAACTGTATTTCTGTATGTTGCATTTATTTAAATGTCATTTATTTATCTCGTTTTTAAAATATTTTTTTATATCTTATACAGCATTACGATACAGGGTTTTTTCTTTGTAATTTTCTAAATACCGGTTGATTGCGGGGGATGTGTTTTGGACATGGCAGCGACAAGCGAAATTTTGTAATCAATGGGGAATTTTTTAGGGAACTCTTTCGGATATTTTTCATATGATATTTATTTTATTTTAAGAGAATAAAAGTGTGATCGTTATTTAAACCGATCAAACAAACCACTGCGTGCTTTAAAAACAATTTCTCCAGGATTTTTTTCAATTGATAGCACTTAGGCTATTTAAAATCACTACACACAACTGCAATTTTACCACCATTTTCTATCTTTTCGATTATTTTTAGTTTCTTTTTATCGCAATAGATCTTCACAGGACGCAAAGACGTCAGGAACTTGCATAGCACTGACCTCTACCCCTAAGAATAAGAAGAACAGGAACGTCACTGCATTACGAAAAATATCGCGTTATGACGAATCGGCACTCGCCGGGGTAGCGATCAACGGGGGTTACTGCACTTTCTTTGACTTATTTTACTTTTTTTTCAATCGTGTCTTGCTTATGTACTTATGTTTTATAACATGAAAAGAGGCCAAGTAAAATTTAGCGCTTTTGCGATTTTTGGTCGAGAAATTTTAGCGCTGAAAAAAAATCAAGTCCACTTACTTCTCGAAGTTTTTTTACAAAAATAAATTGTATATTATTTATTCATATACACACCCAATCGGCATTTTTAAGGACATATTAATACTTAAAAATTATTATAAAGCAGAGTAGAAAGACACAATGGTGATGGGAAGTAAAAGCGGGAGAGGGGTGTTTATACTTGATATTTTTGATGGTTAAAGTACTTACTTTGTGGAACATTATTATTTAAAATATTAAAATAAAATCACTTTGTCTTTACGTATTTCTTGCAGTTTTAAAATTTGACAGTATTAATCATAAATTTACATAACATAGTTGGTTGTTAAATTATAAAAATATAAGCGGTAAATAAAAACAAAGTGATTTTATTTTAATATATTTAAGTTATAATTAAATTTGATTCAGCGATCGTTTGAAAGAAGACAACTTGTTATTAAAGAAATCAAGACTGGTATGTTTGTTGGCAGACCAAAGAATTCTGGGCATAGGGGAATGAAAACCATAGTTAGCTCTATGGTTATCGGTATGAAAGAGTAAGGGATATTAAAAAGTCAGTCTATGAAAATCTGCTACAGAAAATATTGAACAAATCGAAACACTTCCACACTAAATTACTAATAAAACATACTGCAAATAGTTTGTTCTATATTAGCAAAAAAAAATAATGAAATGAAAAACAACTTACATCAATCTATATAAGAGTATGTACTTGTATTACTCAGCGAAATATCCGTACGAGGTTTTCACAGACATCTCTCATTTATCGCACCGAGAGTGTTCAATATTTTGGAAGAACTCATTAAGCTCTCGAGAATAAAAACTATTTTCAAGGAAGGAGTTAAAGACTGGATTTTTCTTAGTGGGGAGAATTTGATTGGGAAACTCCTCGATGATTTTCCGAATGTTTAAGTTTACTGTTTACCATATTGATGTGCCATATATATGTTTATTTCAATTATTTTTTGTGTTTCTGATCCTATATTTGTGGTGACATACTCATATGTCTGTGTTAACTGATTGCTCGTACCATCTCAACGCAGGACTTTTAGTCCCACGGAGTTGGGACTAATGTCTCAAATAATGTACAATAAACTAATGTATGTTAATAAATAAATATACTTAAGTTAAGTATTTAACGTCAAAAAGCAAGTGCTTCAGATATTGATTTTAAGATCTAATTTGTTTTAAAAATATGTGTTTTTATTAAAATTGAGTTTTATAGCATGTCCCCTGGATTAAAAGTCTCAGATACCCAGTTCTGCGCCACTTGCTAGAAAAGTGTGCGAACGAAATTACTGCGGTCTAAACAATTTATTTGTGTTTCTTCGCTAAAATACATACATAGACTAACTGTGCCAAGTAACGGCACCATCCTAAGTTGCTTGAGACCTTAATTCCAAAGCAATTATTATTGAATTATCATTTCTCTGTCTGCCGGTATATGAAAAACGGCTATTGTGGTTTAGAAGTTTATGGACCAATGACCATAAATGTATTCAGTGGATATCTAAAGATTTAGAGCCTATAACGGCAAACCAATAAAGAGCATCCATACATGAAATGGAAATAATTCAATATAGTATATTACGACAAAGAGGCAAAATATTTTTGAGAAGAAAAAATGGAAGTCTAGGCTTTTACAGGGGTTATGACCTGCCATTGGCTGGTTTGAGTGGCCATTTTACACACTGAGAAACATTCACAATTTTATCAACATTTAAACATCTACGTTTCCTCAACTCTTAAATCTGCTGACTTTAGAGAAGTAAAAGTAAATACTCAAATAATCAATATTGATTTTTCATTCATTTCTATATATAGTATATAATGAAATATTTTTTTTTAATGAAATGAACAAAGATAATAAAAAGTACAGTCAGGAATTCAAAACATTTAAGAAAGAAGTGAAATGTTACATTTATAATTCTTCTTTATGTAGCACTATTTATATATGTTATCCTAAAAATATTATTAATTAAAATAAAATAAACTATTGTAAGACGTCACTTCCCCTTATGTACACAATAATTTTTTCATTTAAATTATTTATTAACTATTCTTGATCCAGTCTGAAGTCTGAAGATGCCCATTAGAGGGTGAAAGCGCAAATTGGTCAAAATAAATAAGTGAAAGTGTACCAAGTATTTTTTAAATTAATAACTTATATGTAAATATAAGTTATTACATCATTACATAAGAATTGTTTATTTCTTTTACGTAATAGGAAAAGTTAATGTAAATATATTTATTTAATTACTGTTAAAAAATAGTATTTAGTTGTAATATTGTATTTTTATTTGTTTTTAATAAAAATTAAAAATAAAAATACAAACCAAATTTCGTGTTAATTTTATTTTCTTCTATTTTTTATACGTAATTTTACTTTCTTAGTTTAAGTTTTAGGAATTCAGATAACTAGTTACTAATTTTGAATTTATTCACATTTTTTTCAACAAAAATATTAATATAAATTTGTACCGTCAGGGAATTGCAATATAAAAGTTGATATTTTTCCAATGCGATATATGAACAAAAATAAATTTCAACAAAAACAGCATTATTTTTTTTATTTATTAATTGACGCCCATAGGAATTTTACATATACAGAAGTTATAGAAAATAAAAAAACACAATTTTTATTTTTTTAATTTTTAAAAAAACAAATGAAAATACTAGTATGAAACTCAATTATTATTGAAAAATTTCAAGAATAATTGGTTCTCAAAGTTTGATAGAGTAAAGATAGATAAGGCAAATACATACATTTTTAAATCATCAGTAAATTTGTTCATTATAATCGATCCATTGAATTGTTTTTTTTTTAAACTTATTTGCTATCATAATTATAAAATAAACGTTTGTAAAAGAGTAGTAGTTTAACACGGTCAAACGGGTGACATCTCTTCGCAAAACTGATCCACTGGAGTCATTTTTTGGAAATAATTACTTTAAAATGGCGGAAACTACTAAAAAACCATAAAATACGTACAGACATTGGTAAGTCATATTAAATGCATTCTCATTTAGAGATATTTCAGTTACTTTACACATAGACAAATTTGTACCGTCAAGGAAACCACTTCGTGGTTATTTAGTACATAGTACCAAAACAAAGTTTTTAACCCACTGCTACTCAATTAAAAATACGACTTGACATAGAGTTTAAAAAACAAGTGATTTATTACTTCGTGTACGTATTAGGTTAAAGTAACATTTGTACATTAGTTAAACTTTGATAAAGGAGCGAACAGAAGCTCAGAAACCGGTTTCTTGTTAATTTTAGTCCTATAAATATAGCTCGATTAGAATGACAGTTGTCAGCAAAAGTGACGACATAACTTTGTAGTAACGTCTAAGGAGTGATTTATATTGACACACGAAAAATCATTCGTATCTGGTATGTTTTTTTTTTTTTTTAATACAACGCTTGACATATAAATCAACATAAATAAGTAAAACCAGCTTTAAAACTAAAATTAACCTAATTATTAACGACGTTCTTACAAGGTTACATCATTTTGCAAAAACGTTAGAGATGGACAAATTGATTAATGTAAATTGATTGAATAAAAAACGAATTAATTTTATGTTGTTCATGAAAAAAGTGTAATGTATTATTTGTTGGTGAATAATTATCTTAAACACACTATAATAGGCTTGTTTTTGCGTTTTTATATCAATTTTCGGAAACAGAGTTTCATGTTTGCATGAAAAAACTGATAAAATCGATTTGATCGGTACATGATCAATGATCAGTAATTTCTCATCACTATTGACATTAGTTTGGCAGCTGTCTTTCTAGTCAAGCTATATTTTAAGGACTGTGAGTAATATGTTGTTTAATAAGTTTGTTAACTTTATAAATTGAAACTTATTAAAATCGTATTATAAATAAAAATAGTTCGTTTTTTCACGCCACACAAAAGTTCGATATTAGTTACAAAATAAGTTTTAGGTATTTAGAATTTCATTTAACATTTTTTTTTTGACATTTTTTTTTGCACCACAACAGGCCAGGAGGCCTAATTACAGAGGTGAATTACATCACAGAGCACCAAGGCTTAAGAAAAATCACATTATAATTTTTGTGTTCTCACCGGGAATCGAACCCGGAACCTTCCGTGCGTGAGTCAAGCGTCTTGACCACTACACCACGGAGGCCGCCTTCCTGAAAACCTGAAACTTGTGTTCAATATTATACTCGCGTGTGGCGTAATAATTCAAAGTATTTTATTTGTATTATACGAGCTGAACCCGGCAATGCTTTGCTATTGCTAGCTGTGAGTGCACACTGGTATTTATATAAATATAATATATTGAATTAACCTAATCGAAATTATGAAATTTACTTTGGCAAACAAATATTTATCCCAGGAGGCAAAACTAGCAGTTCACAATGAAGTTCTAGTGCCAACTCTAATGCATGGAAGCGAAGTATGGAATTGGAAAAATAATATTGAAAGTAGGTTAAGTGCTGTCGAAATGCGATCCCTCAGGCGAATGTGTGGTAAAACGATGTATGATAGGTGCACAAATGTCGAGATCCGTGAACTATGTAAGGCTGAGACTTGCATTATGGACAGAATCAAGAAAGGGGTGCTGCGTTGGTTTGGACATGTGGAGCGAATGGACAGCGAAAGGACAGCTAAAAGGATCTACGATGCGAATGTTGATGGATGCAGAAAACGAGGAAGACCAAGAAAGATTTGGCACGATCAAGTCCATCAAATACTTAAATATGTCAAGAGTAGGAATAATCGGCGTGCGTGCATGAGAAGAAGTATGAATGTAGAGGAAGCGAGGTCTGTATGCAAAGACAGAGTGATGTGGCGTTCTATCCTCTCTGCCTACCCTTACGGGGAAACGGCGTGATGGTTTGTTGTTGTTGTTGTAATCGAAAGTTTGATATTAATTATTTTATTTCGTTGAAATTAGAAGATATGTCCATGTGCATTATTATTTTCGTGTTTCGGATTACATAAATTACGAGGATATGCGGTGACATGTATTTGAACATTGTTTTTTTGTCGCTGTCTTGAAGATGCCTCCCCCAATGCCATGCGAAAAAGACAACCGCATTTTGTACCTTTTATGCCAAACTAAAATAGATAGAATCGATGTTTCGCTATTACATTTTTCGCACCTCTAAACATAACCGATTTTGTTTTTCTTTAAAACAAATCATCCGAATAAAATTTCTTGTATTGGTACGTTTTGTGTTTTTCAAAAATAATCATATTTGTTACCCGTGCGTTAAGTATACTTACAAAGTTTGCTTCATAATGCTTTTTCGTAGCCAAAAAAACAGGTTCGGTTTTCTTAAATAAAACCATCGACCTATTAATACACATAGACGCACACGAAACCCTCTAAAATTATGACGCTTAATTCATGCCCAAACGCTCAGTCCTGCCCTACGCGTATTTAGTCGGACTTCAACCGCCAGTCAGGTTTTGAAATGAGCTTGATATTTAGTTCGAACCCGAAATGTTCGAATTTCAAATTTAAGTAGGTGCCTAAGTACTTGTTTAGGGTTGAATTCTAAAATTTCCTTTTTTTTATATTCTATTTTTTTACAAATATCAAACTCCGCTCTTCTCTCCAACAGAGAAGCACTTTATTTCGGAATGTGATTTTCAAAAATGTGTTGAATGTCAGTTAATATTACCAAAAACCCAGTTAAAAGAAATAAATGGACGGAAATTATAAGGAACTTACAAAAATAATTTGATTTGGATCAATAAAAAACGAATGTTGTTTGTAAACATTTAAAAACATTTTTAAAAAAAATTACATTTATCTATTTTTTTGTGTATGCATTCTCCGCAAAAACAGCCCCGTTGGACGATAAAAAAAAACATTTAAGCTCCTTTATTTTAGGAGATATAAAATATGATCATAACAAAGATCTACATTTCACTAAAAACCGCTCATAAATCGATCCAGTAGTTATAGCCTTTTATATACTAGTAAAAAGATTTAAAATGTTATTCTTCAAGGTAAATGCTGAAATAATAAATAATATAATTGCATCTAATTCATTTATTGCCGCTTTACTGTGAGAAAAACAATTTATTTTTGCATTATTTTTACACACCTAAGTCTTGTTATAAAATTTTACTTACCTTTTTTATATTATGGAACAAATTCTGATAAATTTATTGTACGTATAATATTTTAACGTGTATTTAACATTCATTCCAAAAAATGCAATTTTAAAATTCTATATTTTGCGGAAAATTGAAATAAACATTTTTATTTTAATATATAAAAAAAACTATTGGCAATGTATGTGCGTAAGTTATTTTTCAAATTTATGCAATTAGATTTCGTTAACAAATCTGAACATGTCATCTGGGTCATTGTGGTATTAAAAGAATATTTAATATGTACTTTTTGACGGTATCAAAACATTGTAAAAATATGACGCGTCATTCTAGAGAAAACACCTTTGTCTAGATTTTTTTTGTTACGACGACGCATTCTACTATTTAGATTCTTTTGTTTTAATTGATTAATTTCCAAAAAAAAAAGAGTGTCCGGGTGGCTAAAAAACAGATTTTTAATGCGAATTGGAATCATAATCCTGGCCACAATTGAAAGTTAACATTTATATTCAATTTCATTCACAATGAAAAGTTAAATTTTCTGCATGAATAATATAATTTTATTTTTTTTTCCTAAATATGTTTAGTTACAGGTTACCAACCGAGATATACTATTTAACATTTTCATACTCTCGATATCTTCCGATGGAGATATCGTTGTTAATCGTGGCCCTGAGCCAGTGTATTCTGAAACTATTCTCGGGTAAATATCTTGAAAACGGAAATTGAGTAGAGATATTATGTCTGCCTCGTGCAAAGTAGATAGCATTCTATTTCTGGTAAGATCGATATGAAAAAATAGGTTTTAAGATGGTTTCACGACGTGTTTTTTGTAAATACTGCAGGTCATAATCTCTGTAAATGCCTAGACTTCCATATTACCTTCTCACAATGTTTTTCCTCTTTGCTGCAACAAATTCGATTCTAAATAACTCCCTACGGAAGAAATCTAGCCTATCTACAAACATTTGGACATACTCAAAGCTTTGTTACGATGATTTTTGGTAAGAACATTTTTGCGGCTTTAAGCATTACCCAAAACACTAAGGTTTAATTGACCTAACCTTATCAGTTTTTTTTTTCCATTTTTTAAACAGTTTTTTACATCACATGACGTTTGTGGCCATTATAAATCAAAGTTAAGTCGCATAAAAAAAACTAAAAACCCCGAAATTATCCACTCTCTGAGCAGTAGAGAAGTTTCAAAATAGCACTCATGAGGCATAAGGCTGATCACCTTACCATTCTGTAATACATTATCGAGGTACGCTGCATGTGCTTTAGAAATGCGGTGTTTTATACACCATAAAAAAAAAACCTTGACAAAATAAGTATAAAGTTACAAAATGTTTGGTACATATGTACTCGTACATCATTAATAATAACGTTTCTACATCTTTAATAAAGTGAAAACTCGCGTTTAGAGAGGGAGTTTGTTTTACATTAATTTTTATACATTTATATTTTTAGTTCCATTTTATTTACATTTTGTTTTTACTGTCTAAAACTTATTCCTTACAATTAGATATTATATTTTAACAATATTTCAGGTCATAAGCCCTGTAGATGCCTAGACTTCTACATTACCTTCTCTTAAATGTTCTTCATCTCTGTTGTAATATGTTAATATAAACAGCTCCCCAGGGAGTTGAATCCAGTCCATGTCTACAAAAATTTGGACAAACTCGAAATATTGTTGATAAATCCACCTGGTCCATGAAGAAGTATAGAAATTGAAAAGATAACATTTTCAGGCGTTGCCTAGTATGTAGATGAAATAATTCAAGTAGATGAATCTCACCCGCACAAATAAAGGTATTAGCTCTTTAACTTCACAAACATCAACAGATGAAAGAATTTAAGGAATATAGATGTTGAAATATGGGCAGAATGGTGAATGTTACACAGTGTGTAAAGTGGCCACTTAAACCAGACATTGACAGGTCATAAGCCCTGTAGATGCCTAGACTTCAAAATTACCTTCTCTTAAATGTTCTTCATCTCTGTTGTAATATGTTAATCATATTTTAAAATACACACAATTTTCCCCTGTGTGGAGTTCAGACTAGGGTGGGTTTCATGTGTTTTTTTAATATAAATTTTAATGTTTTAATATTTGGTATTGATTTTAAGATTTTTGGACGATTGTTAATTTATTTTTTTCCAAAATATGAATAATGATTTCAAGATGCAGTTTTATTGCATCGAATTGAATAATACATAATAATAATAATTCAATATTGAATTAGGGTTTGATGATGATAATACCCTATCCGCGTAATCAATAAGTGTACAAGTTCTATAATTTATGATATGAATCATGTGTGGAGGTGCATGAGATTGTCCAACAATAATTTGAATATTTTTTTTTTTTTAATTCAGCTGACATACTTACGTGAAAAATATTTACGTGTTTAAATACAAAAAATCAAAAAATGAGGTTGAAAAGTCGCTGTTATTTTCAAAGAATAAGTGAGTTTATGTTTGTTCTGGTATTTGGGACATTTTTTCTCCACGTCTTCGGGTCAACTAATAATGTATGCTTAAGTGATTTATTCAAATAAGGCACTAGAAAAAATTAACGCAATGCTGATTTTACAAATTGAGTTTTTTGGCTTAGTGTGCCGCGTGTAGTTTGCACACTTAGCTAACATTTCAGATTGCATTACAGCGTCGATGGTGCATAAGGCATTGCGAAAAAATGAGGAACTTCAGCCTCACGGTTAATTTTATACGATAAATGAATTCTGGCGCGCGGTAAAAATTGGAGCATTAAATTGTGCAGCAAAGTTTTCTGAAAACTTTCTTAATTTTTTTTTTTAATAAATTTCAAAAAACGCACATGTTTTTTTAAATTCTATACAGATCTATTTTTATACATCTAGTAAATGTTATCACTGTAACTCTCCAAAAATAGAGACTAACTCTTGTGCTTGGAGAGTGATATACACTTTTGAAGTTGTTTATTTATAAGAGTTTATATAATTTTTTTTTTTTTTTTTCGATTTGGATATTCGCTAATAAGCGGAATGGGGAATGTTGTAGAATTCTACATTAAAGTGGCCACTTGAACCCAACCTATGACAGGTCATAAGCCCTGTAAACGCTCGAATATCCATAATCTTGAAACAAAAATTCTACCCATCTCTGTAATGATATAAATAATAATTTTTAATATACGAGTACATGAGAAAAAAGAAAAAAAACATAGAATATATAAAAAAAAAAACATTGAACAATAACACATTCATACTTATTAAAATTTAATAAAATTTTTATACGTGTTCAAAAAATTTCTTTAGATTTACTTTAAATATATTTATCGATATATTATTGTGAATAGTTTTTAGTTGATTGGGGAGATTATTATATTTTTTTACACCTTTGAGGACAAAGCTATTTTGACTATGACTTTTGTGGAATTTGTTCGAAAAGAACAATAAAAAATATTTAAATAAAACGGACTACTTTGAATGAGTTATGGAAGATTTCCGGTTTGCTTGCCGTAAATGGACCATGGCAGAACTGATCAAGAATAAGTGGAAGAGAACCTCTGATGTCACACGTGGTTATTTCAGAAATACGAAACTTAAAAAATCATAGCGCTGATTACACATTACAAATTTTTTTTTTTTTCTAATTTTTGGCTTAGTTAAATAAACTACTTAAAAAAAATAATTAAAAAACCATCGATTTTTTTCATTAATTTTTTGCCTTACTTATTTTTCTCTGACTTTACGAGAGCGAAGCCGTGTGCAAATCTAATAATAATATAAATACTTATGTAAGTAAATATAATATATCAGTATTTACCGGCTTTTTATGTTTACCGGTTTCGGGACATACCCGTCTCTTCGTCAGGACAGTCACTACACTAATATTCAAATACTCAAATATACGTTCACTTTTACCATCACCCTACTAAGCGTAGTATTTACGAAAAAATGCGAAAAAAACACGCTGTCATAGGGGGGATCCAATCGTCACCGTGTCCAAACATGCACTAAAAATAAGGTTAATAATATTAAGTGGTATGTTGGAGAATGAGTGTGGGAGGGGTTTAGGAAAAGAATAAGCTAGGGATTGTTTAATTTTTAAATAAAAAGGTGGGCTTTATTGAAAAGACATTTGATTATTTACTAGGTGAATATTATTTTTCAACACTATTTTAATGTAAAACAGCTCCATGTTTTTTAATTATGTTTTTTTTTTGTATTTGAATGTAAAATTTCAATTCCCCGTATCTTTATTAAAATCGTGTTTTTAATTTAAGATCCCATTACTCAATGGGAAAAGGGAATAAAGGGGAAACAAGAAAGGAGGAGAGATTAAGGAAGCGAAAGTAGATGTTTTTTCAGACGTGGTTTGAACAGAGATACTGTAGTAACATCTTTGATGGTGGCTGGGAGATGATTCCACAGTCGAGCGGCATAGATACTATATGAGTAAGAGAAGAAAGAGGAGTTGTGGATGGGTATTAAGAAAGTGCTTTGAGAATTAGAATAAAGAGGTAAAGCATGAACTGATAAGCGTTGAAAATTTTCACGCAGGTATATAGGAGCGTTAGGACTATGAAGTATGTAAATTGAACAGAAGTGAGAAGGAGTAATAGTCTCTCCGCTGCCTAATTTTGAGCCATTTCAGTTTCCTACGATAATCTGAAATGTGGTAATATTTTAGACCAAAAATATACCTTTTGCTTGTAATCTGAAGTCTTTCAAGTTTATCGAGTTGCTCACAGCTTAAATCAGTCAAAGTTGCTCACAGATTAAATTTCAAAGTTGCAGAAATTATAAGGAAAGCTCGTTTGCAAACCACCTTATAGAATCAAATCGTGTTTTTGAAAAAAAATACTAATTTTAAATTCCTTCACACACGCAGCAAAGGTATAAAAAGTATAAACTTGTAATTATAAAAATAAAGCGCTTAAAGATATGCCCCGATAAAATCACATTAAACGATCAGGTAACACGTTCATTCCCCATTATTGTATCCATTAAAATACAAACAATGACACTATTCGATAAGAATTAATTGTCGGGAATTTTGCTTTCAGAGAATTACTTAATTACACCCGGGCCCGGGGACATGGCTTTCAAAGGAACTACCAACCAGCTGCCCCTGTTATAGTTTTCGTAAAGTTTAAATACATATTTTGTTTTCATTTATTTTTTTTTATTTTCACATATTTTTTTATTTTATTTTATTTATTTCGAATTCAAACAGAAGTACAAGTTAAATGATTACAATTAGAAACTATAAAATAATAAAATATCAAATATAAACTCTACAAAATAATGTTTTAATTTAATTGTAGGGCCTACCATCCAATAATGTGTTTTCATTTAATTTAATTATACAAAAATAAAGCAAATATGGTTTAACCTAAAAAACAAATAAATATACTACCAACTCAAATAAGAGAAATATCGACAAAACAAGGAGACAATATGAGGAAAAAGAAGAAAATTGATGAGGAGTGGTGAAAGATAAATGAATAAAAGTAGAAGTTTTTACTATAAAACTTTATGAAATTATATTTTTGGAAATGTTTTTCTTATATACATTCAAACAAAACTTAAATTCATACAATTTTTACAACTTTATACGTAAATTATTCTTATATAAACTCTTTAATTCTCATAATCATATAAAACCATGATTTACAACATAAAAATTTCAACAATATTTTAAGTTTTCCACACAAACAGATAAATGATAAAGATACTTTGACAAATGATAAAGAATGAATACATTAGTTTATTTTACAAAACAAACAAGATTTTGAGTTTGTCCAAATTTCTGTAGACAAGAACTGGATTCAACTCCCTGGGAAGCTGTTTATATTAACATATTACAACAGAGACGAAGAACATTTAAAAGAAGGTAATATAGCAGTCTAGGCATCTGCAGGGCTTATGACCTGTCAATGGCTGGTTTAAGTGGCCAGTTTACACACTGTGTAACATTCACCATTCTGTCTCTATTTGAACATCTATATTCCTTCAATTCTTTCATCTGTTGATGTCCGACATGTGTAGACGTCCATATATGTGTGCATGAATGACTCAGATTCTATATTTTTATATATTACCAATAAACTCCATGGAAAACGCAAATGTTAATCATTATTCTTTTCTCACTTAAGTTATATTATTTATTTATTTTTTTGCCACATTTAATGTTGAAAGTTTTTATTAAATTTATCAAGAGTTATTGCGTTATAAAATCTTTGTTTTTAATGCTTATTATGTATGACTATGTTTTCTGAAAAAAAAATCAAATTAAAAAATAAGTTCGCCAAAATACTTATATCGTATGATGGAAGATTTTAAAAATGGGATAAAAGGCACTGCATGCCTTTTAAATTGAAAAATATAAATACATATAAAGATGTGAGAATTTTTTCCTTATTCTCGGTAATTTCTACTTCCGCTTGACAACCAGCAATGATCCACTATCGAGAACATTGTTAGATGGTTGGCACTAACGACCCGCTATGTATTGGCAAACCGTTACAAGCGCGCTGTAGTTAGTGAGTACATGTATATAGCCTTTGCGACCCATTGGTCGCTGATGGTCTAAATCAGTGGTTTTCAAACTAATTAGATCCATGGATTTATTCTTAAATAAAAAATTTACCAAGAAACCCCACTGAAATAACTGTATATATATCTGCATAATAATTTAGTAATGTTAGAAGCAACTCTGTAAATCGCTAAAAACTTTATGTACCTTGGAAGCAGGATCATTTGGGATGGTAGAACAAAAAGAGAAGTCGACTGCCGCATACATCAAGCAAGGCTTGCGTTAAACAAAAAATTAAAGATTTTTTAGTAAAATAGCACAAACCTAAAACTCCGCAAGCAACTTGCCAAGACATATGTATGGGGCATAATGATGTACGGTTGTGAAACATAGAGCCTTACCAAAGGAGATAAAAAGACTATGAGCCTTTGAAATGTGGTGCTGCAAAAGAATATTAGAAATTTTCTGGAGAGACCACATTACTTATGACGAGGTTCTCAGCAGAATCATAGAAGGGAGGCACCTGATCAAAACCATCTCAGAGCCACAGTATGCGCCATGAGGGTATTCTGCATGACATAATAGAGAGAATGGCTTAAGGAGCAAATCATAGAGGGCACCCCTGACACGACGGGAGTATTTGGAGCAAGTGTGCGAGGATTTGATCTGCGCCTCATATGTTAAGCTGAAGGGGGGTACAGGGAATAGAGAGCAGTGAAGGACGAGATGCAGGACTTTGCAGCAAGCTAATCCCCAGGATTTATACTGCCAAGATGATCTACAACGTAAAAAAAAAAAATTTAATAAAAAATACATTTGGTAAATTAAATATTTTCATACATAAAGTTTATCAGTTTTATTTTAAATTTAGAATTAAACACCAAATACACAGCAAAATATAGGCATTCTGTTCCCTACTTTGGTTTATTTTACCAATTGCCTGCACTATATTGATCATGCACGATACTACCTCTCGTGTTAGTTCTTCATCACCTATCATCGATGGGATGTTGCACAGATCTTCACCCAGGCTTTTGCATCGTGCCTCCAGCTGTTGTCTTTGAAAGCTGAAAAGGGGGCAATGCATCAACAGGTGAGGGACATCTTGAGGAGTTTCACCGTCGCATGGGCAGCTGTCGATCTCGGAGAGCTTAAAACGATGCAGGTAGCTCATGAACCCACCATGACCCGTGAGAATCTGGGTGAGCTCGTAGCCAGCTTTTTGCATTTTTCATACCAATTGCCTGCACTACATTGACCATGTATGATACTACCTCTCGTCTGAGTTCTTTATTACCTATCACTAATTATTTATGTTAGACTCGTATGTTTGTAAGAAACATTCGTTTATCTCCTCGAAGGGTTATTATTTATAGTCGGTTACTTTTTTTGTGATAAGGTTTATAACTGCATTGTTTACAAATAAGTGTATTAAAAAAAAATGAAAAAAGAACCTTTCGATAGATAAATATAAAAACTATCCACTTAACCTAAAATTATGTTTAACTTGCGACAGACCCCTATATACTCGTACCTTACCGAATAAATTCAATGAAATTTTGAGAACTCTTGATTTAAAGGCTCTATACTCCGCTCAGTAGGTACTACCTTCGAAGCCTTAACCGTTATCCTAACTTGATGACCTACTGCCTTTGCAAGCGCACGATACCACGACTTTATGGTGATAGCAAAGCTAAAGGAAGATATGTATAATAAAATATTCTACCACCATGTCTAAACATTATTTGCCATATAATTTGAACAGTAAAATACTCTTTGTAGCTAAAACGGCGATTTAATGGTATTTATTTTAATCTCAAAAGTTTTATTTCTGTTATCGATTTGCTAGAACTTTTCTGAGTTTAGAATTAGTGTTTAATATCCTGTAAATTGTTACTTTGACATGGTATTTTGTCTGTTTCGTTTTAATTAAACTTCGTTTTTTTTACATTAAACATCCGGAAGACTTTTACAGTAAAAAGTAGATTAAAAAAGGGTCATTTAGACGTTTTTGTCATGTAGAACAAATGGTTCACAAAAAAGATGTTAAAACATGTACATATGATGCTTTAAAAGCAATTGAAAATTAACACGACTTTCCGCCAAAGAGGATTGATCTACTTCTCCATCAAAATGTACAACCTACTTCCATTGTCCATAAGGACAATTAGTCAATACCGTCACTATAAAATCGCCATTAAGAAATGGATAATGGAGGTGGGATGCGCACAGATTGATGAGTGGATCAGGCCAAATAGGTGTAGATTTTTATTTTTATTTATAGTGTTTTTATTTGTGAGTTTTTTGTTTTTATTGTGTTTTATATGTATTTAAGAATTTTATTTTTTATTTTTAATAAAGCATGTTTAAAAATTATATGAAATGTCTTCCTCGGCACGCGACACGCCAGTGGTAGTGAAGGACGTTATCTGTAATCTAAAAAAGTATGTTTTAGTTAGTAGCAACCCTGGGAATGTAATCCTGTATTTTACTTAGCCAAATCATCATCATCATTCCCTTTCCGCACCTAATGGTGTATAGAGCACTGCATTGGTACACCAATCGCAGCGTATCATTTTTCTACATGAAGGTAAGATGATTAGTCTTACGCTTCGGGTACCAATCCAGGGACTATGAAATAATCTGGTGTAAAAACGCCCTTTTAAGTAAATATTTCGGATCAACTGAGTTGGGATTCGAACCCGAGACCTCTTGCATCGTAGGCAAACGCGCTAAACTTTACACCATTGGGCCAAAAAATAGAAATGAAATAAAAAAAAATAAAAAAAAATACATTGTAAAATAACAAAAAAATAAAGGAATATGGCGAGAATGAAGGTTTACTTAGGAAAAAAAAAAAAAAAAAACTTTTATAACGACCAAAAAAGACGATGTATATTTGGAAGCAAAACATGGAGCTGTCAAAGGAAGGATGCAAGCAGAGTAAACGCCATCAAAACGTGGTAATATATATTAATGTGTTGATAAATCAATGAACGGGTTGTAAATGATGGCTAGATTGCAAATCTGAAACAGGTGTAATTAATAAGATTAAAAAAGGGTAAGGTAGATGGTTTGGTCATCTAGAATGAATGGATAATGAAAGAATAGTACAATAGATATATATATACTATCTGCATCCCCCTACAGAGAAACGGCGTGATGGTAGTAGTAGCAATACAATTGTTTATTTAAATAATTAAAAAGTTTGCAAACAAATTTTAAGGTTTTCTCCATCCCTGTTGTAATTTGTTAATCTTAATGACCCCCGAGGGGGTGAAATCCAGTGTTTTGTCTATGAACATTTGGACAAACTCAAATATTGTAATGAAACCAACCGGTCCAAGATGAAGTTTAAAAATTGAAAAATTGTTTTCAGGCGTTGCCTAGTATGTGAAATAATTCAGTCAGATGAATCTCTTCACAACAATAAAGGTTTCAGCTCTTTGTCTTCACTAAAATCAACAGATGAAAGAATTGAAGAAATATGGATGTTCAAACATAGGCAAAATGGTGAATGTTACACGGTGTGTAAAGTGGCCACTTAAACCAGCCGATGACAGGCCATAAGCCCTGTAGATGCCTAGACTTCTATATTACCTTCTCTTAAATGTTCTTCATCTCTGTTGTAATATGTTAATATGTTTTAAATTTTATAATGCCTTGACTTCCATATTCCCTTATTTAAGGTATTCTCCATCCCTGTTGTAATTTGTTAAATTTAGGTTGCATTAATCCGTTTTTCATAATAAATGTTATAATGTACGTAGGCATCAAATTAAAAAGATAATAATTATATCTTTAAAACAAGTAAAAATACAAATTAGTAATATGCAATTCAATTCACACACACACAGTTTAAATAAATGACCCAGTATTATTTATTTATTTACAACATTAGTTTATTGCACATTATTTGAGACATAAATCCCAACTCCATGGGTCTAAAAGTCCTGCGTTGAGATGGGACGAGCAATTAGTTGACACAGACACATGAGTATATCACCACAAATATAGGATCAGAAACACAAAAAATAATTCAAAAAAACATATGTTTAGCACATCAATATGGTTCACAGTAAACCCAAACATTCGGAAATTCATCAAGGAATTTCCCATTGAAATCACTCCCAGTAAGGAAAATCAAGTCCTTAACTCCTCTCTTGAAAATAATTTTTGTCCATGAGAGCTTAATACGCTCATCAAAAATGTTGAACACTTTCAGTGCGATAAATGAGAGATGTCTCTGAGCAAAAGTCGTACGGGGTGTGGATATAACATAATTCGTGCAATGGGAAAACCTCTTACCCACATTTTGTTGAGATCTCTCCTTATTTTTCGACCAGACGTGTGTAAGTGTAACATCTTAATTTCAAAATTAAAAACGTATATACCTCAACATCATTATATTTCTGAATATATTTTTTTAATAAAATAAGCAAAGGAAATAAAAAGGTGCAGTCAGGAATACAACATATTTAAGAAAGAAGTGAACAATTATGCTTATTATTATTTTTTGTGGAGCACTTATTGAAAAAACCGCATTTATTTATTTGTAATTTTGTTATTAAATTTATTTATTCATTTTGTTCATAAACGCTTAAAAGAATTTACATAAAAGAATAAAAAACATGCCATTACACTGAAAAATAAAACACAAAATTTACTGAAAAAAAGATGTGAAATTAGTTAAAAAATTAGAAAAGATATTGTTATAAAGTTGTTCGAAGTAAAAGAAAAATAATAATAACGAATGTAAACAAGAAAAAAAATTATATATATACATTTATTTTAACGGAAAATATTTTTAAGAATGGAATATGGAAGTCTAGACATTTACAGGGCTCATGACCTGTCATTGGCTGGTTTCAGTGGCCACTTTACACACTGTGTAACATTCACAATTCTGCCTATGTTTGACCATCCACATTTCCTCAATGTATTGAAATGAAGTGCGGCAATTGCGATTGAGCTGCTGAATATATTAACTTTATTCGCAGCATGGAGACGTTAAGAACAAAGAAACACGACCTATAGAGAGACCACGAGGTCTGATAAAACCAGTCAGTCAGTTCTAGCATGCAGCTTAAGCGCATAACAAAGTGTTGGATATTATTCACTATGTAATAAATAAGCTTCGGAACAACAATTTTGTTTCCTCCGTCAATCTCCAAATGGAGTTGGAGCTCCACCCCGCATCAACAAGCAAAATCGTACAGTCTTATGCACTGCTGGGTGCGGATGGGGAAATGATGATGATGATCACTGTATTTACAATATTTTCTGGTCCTCTGGTGATAAAA
Source organism: Micrasema longulum (assembly GCF_059751315.1). Lineage (NCBI taxonomy): Eukaryota > Metazoa > Arthropoda > Insecta > Trichoptera > Brachycentridae > Micrasema > Micrasema longulum. The sequence continues at coordinate 413,511 of NW_028277832.1, forward strand.
CTTTGAAGTTGACCCCTTAAGTATTGTAGGCATATAGTGAACTTAGTAAGTAAGAACAAGCAGAGGCCGGTAACCAGTTTTCCAATGCGCCCGTGTTTCGCGATTAAGCAATATCACTTCCTATGTTAAACGTTAACTCTGTACCTCGAATCTTCCCAGGCCCTGAGAACAGAGATCGTCAATCAGAAATTTAATCAAGTATCGTATTATCGTTAATCATGATGTATTCTTAATTGTGTAGGTTCAAGAACGAACAAAATTTATTTTATTTTCTGTCTTTCTTCAGTTTCGCATATTAAGTAAGCTAAAATATAATATTTCTTTACAATTGGTAGGAAAACAAATGTCCACGCAAATTCGGGGCGAGAAATAGCGGGTGGCAAAGCCCTATGGCTTCTACGATAATATTGAGCGGAGTGGACCATACATAATTTTAATGAAAATAAGTTAGTACCCACTATCCGGTATGCAGTATCAATCGCTCACAACCTTAACAAATGAGATGGATTGGGAAAAAATGCCACTAACCATATCTTCTTTCTTGATGGAGTTGCTGTGGTCAAACTCGTCATTTGACACTGGTGGTTGGTGGAAACGATGCAGCACACATTCAACAAAATAAACGCGTGATTTACGACACGAGGTCTTAATGTGGCGGGTGATCAATAAATACTGAGTTAGGAAGTGAACAGTTATTACGGGTAAAAAAGATGTAAAAATTGTGACAATACTTGACCAATGCATACCACCCACATAATGTGCAACCAGCAGTCTAACCGCAAAAATAACAAAACATGGAAACTTAATTTTACCCCTAGCTGCAGTATTGTCAATTTTTAATCAATCAATACACATGGCCAGTACAATCACCTTAATATTATTTCCCAGAATAACAGTGAAGAAATACAGTGTTATTACTAAATTGGGACCGCGGCCATACGCTCCAGATCCCGCTTCGAAAAGGAAAAAGAACGTAGTGATATAATCAAAACAAACAATGACACAAAACCCAAATACATATAGGAAATTTATTATATAAATAAAACACGAGTGATACTTTAATCCACAAATTTGGAGAAAAAACAGTATCACTCGTGTTTTATTTATATAATAAATTACAATGAACTTCCATTAAGAATTTTCACTTACAAACTTAAATGTTTTACATATAGGAAACATTAAAATATCTCAATTTGTTGCAACAGAGAGGGAAAACATTTTTGAGAGGGGAATATGGAAGTTTAGGCAACATTCAAAACAGCATCCACATTTCCTGAACTCTTCCATCTGTTGACTTTTGTGAAGTAAAAGAGCTGAAACCTTTATCTTTTTTGAATTTTAATTTTTTTCATAAAAAATGTTTTTAAATTAATTTATTTATTAATAAAAACATACATAAAAAATGCAGTTCGTCAAGAAAAAAATAATTTATTTGGATGTTCATCAAAAACACGTAGAAAATTTTGAATTTTTCGGACAAATAAAAAAGAAAAACACAAAAAAAAATTAATAGAAAAAACCACGTTCTAAAAGCCAATTTTTAGCATACGTATTTCTCTTAAGCCCGATAAGTTTTTTTTATGTTTAATGGGAGCATATTATACATTTTTGGTAAATTGTTCTCTGGAGTTTTTTTCCCGTTTTTATTTTTGAATTCATTTAAATTTAATTTATTGTTTAATTAAATTATTATTCATTTTTTCAATATTTGAGCACTAAACTTGATACTTAACCTTCTTTTACAATTCATATTGAACATGCTATCAGTCAATCCTTAAAACTTCTTGGGTTTATTAATAGAAGCACATCTGACTTCAAAAATATCAATACCCTTAAAACTCTCTTCTGTTCTTTAGTTCGCTTGCACCTAGAGTATTCCTCTGTTATCTGGTCTCCATATAATAATGTTCATATCAAAAATATTGAATCAGTTAAACATCGATTTTTAAGAAAGATAGGCTGGAGGTTGCGCTTTATACGTATAATGAGTTAGAAACTACTTTGAATATATTTTCTCTTTAAGACCGTCGGAATAAATCCGACCTTATAGTCCTATTTAAAATTCTCAACTCACTGTTTAATGCGTCTGAACTACTGAGCTCAATAAAATTAAATATCCCAGCTAGAAACCTCAGACAAAACCTACTCTTTCATACCGGTAACCATAGAACTAACTATGGTGTTCATTCCCCTATGCCCAGAATTCTTAGGTCTGCCAACAAACATACCAGTCTTGATTTCTTTAATTACAAGTTGTCTTCTTTCAAACGATCACTGAATCAAATTCAATTATACACACCTCTCTCCCGCTTCCACTCCCACAAAGCTACTATAAACCATTGAGTCTTTCTAATTTTGTTATAATAATTTTCTATGTATAAATGTGTCCATAAAGCGCATGAGCATTTATATAAATAAATAAAATAAAATAAATTTCTTCCCATTTCATATTATTTTTATACTGCCTTATATAAAATGGAATTTTGAGACTGATTTTTCAAATGCTCTGGTATTGTGATCATGTTTACGTTGGTTTTGATAATTTTTTTTTTAAATTCTGTGTTTTTTTAAAAACTGATAATATTATTCACAAATATCATGGTATTGAAAAATACTCTTTACTTATATCTAAGTACTTTTGATTATTTTAACATCAAATTTACACTTGTATATCTGTATTTTCAAAAATGATTCTTGTTTGTGTGTGTATATGTATGTTCACATGTATGTATGTATGTATGTATGTGTATATATGTGTATATATGTATGTATGGATATGTATGTGTGCATGTACGGGTATAAATATGTATGGATATGGATAAGGATGATATATAGATATAGACTTACATATAGATATAGATATAGATATAGATATGGATATGTTAATAAATAATGTTTTTAATAAAATGCTTTGTGCCCATTAAATATGTAAACACTTATGTTTAAAATTTTGGTACTCCGGTTCTGTAATTATTTATTTTTTATCTTAAAATTGCGTGATCATTCACTTATTTTTTTTGCTTTTTTTTTACATCTTCTAAATATTTTTTTTTTGAAAGCATCAATTACATGTACTTTTTTTTCGCTCCCTATATCTAAGTTAGTAGTAATTATTTTTATAAAACCATGTAGGACTATCATATGATTAATTGTAAAGGATCTTTACCGACAAGCCATATTCATTGGCTTGGTGAGTCCTGTAAAAAAAAAAAAAATGTCAAAAATGTCTTAAAATAACTAAAATGTAATATTGTATGTACATAATAAAATAAATAAAAAAAAAAAAATAAAAAATAAAAAAAAGCTTTGTAAGCCCAATAAGTCTCATTAGTTGAGCACCCCTGGCAGCGCGTTTCAGTGAGTCGCATCACCGTAATTGGCATATTTCGTTTAACATAAACTGGTATTTTAGTATTTCCCACACCGGCTCTGTTCGTACTGGCGGTGCCGGGTATCGAACCCGAACCTAAATCTTGTACGCCATTACACGATCTATTACTCCAATACCTGTTCGGGTGAGGAAACGCACATACGTATGTACGTTATTATTTATTCACTAGATAAAAAAACGTTCTTATTCAAACAGATATTTCTATGGAGAGTAATTTTTTTTACGGAAATATGTCCGGAAGTACAGGGGTTTATTTATTCAAGACGCACTCCGAGAATGACAGTGACATAACTGAAAAACTCATTTTTACAGGAAAATAAAAAAAATTGTTAACATATTTAAATTTATTTCAACAAAGAGAGAAAACATTTTTGAGAAGGGAATTTAGAAGTCTAGGCATTTACAAGGCTTATGACTTATCAATGGCTGGTTTAAGTAGCCACTTTACACCCTGTGTAAAATTCACCATTCTGCCCATGTTTGAACACCCACATTTCCTCAAATCTTCCATCTGTTGACTTTTGTGAAGTAAAAGAGCTGAAACCTTTATCATGCGGGTGAGATTCATCCGGCTGAACCAAATCAACTAGGCAACGCCTGAAAACAATTTTCCAATTTTTATACTTCTTCTTTTACCAGGTAGTAATTCAACAATGTTTGAGTATGTCCAAATGCTTGCAGACTGGCTGGATTTTCTCCCTAGGGATTAATTCATTTTTAAATGTATTTCAACAGAGAGCCAATGACATGTCAAAAGCCCTGTAAATACCTAGACTTCCATATTCCCTTTTAAAAAATATTTTCCCTCTCTGTTAAAATAAATTTAAATATGAATAACTCCTTAGGGAGGAAATCTAGCCAGTCTGCAAGCATTTGGACTTTATAAACATATTGTAATCAACCAAAACCATTCAATTTGAGAAAATTACAAAAACCTGGACATATTCTAGGCAATTGTGCAAAATCTTATAATTTTATACAAAAATTTGAAACAAAAATCAAATAAAAAATGTTTACTTTACCATGAAGATAGGAAAAGAGAGGTTATGGGAAGGAAAAAAGAAGGAGAAAATAACAACTTAAACATTTCGATGGTAATATTTAAATCTTGATTTAAACGTTAAGCGGCTACTGCGAAAGAGGAGGTAAGAAAATGAGAGCGGTGAAGGGGTATTAAAAGAATATAAAAATAGTCACATACGCTTCCGTGATTTCAGTAAGCCAACACTCATTCATACAATCAACACCACAGCTTAAAAAGTTCATCCAATAGTGCCATCTTGTTTTAAGTTTTCTGATGGCATAATGATTAAAATTGAAGTAAAAACAACTATACAATAACAATTTTTTTTTGCTTTTAAGGCCAAATATAATTTTAAAACAACGGTGCCCTTAATTTTCATTTTTTATTTTAAAAAAAACATATCCCAAACTCTACGAGGTCGAGGGCCTTATGTTGAGTTGGGATACAACATAGTGGAGAGTGGAAATGCTTTATTACATAAACATACATATTCTATAAACATCTGGACAACACGCTTAATAGTATACAAATATATGCTATATCTAGTAGCAGTCTCCTGCAATGGTCTCTTCCATTAGACAAAATCCAGACTTTTGAACTCTTTCTGAAAATTGCATTTATTTTGAAAAAATTAATATATTCATCCAGGACATTGAACACTCTTGGGGCCACAAAAGAAAAAAAAAATCCGAGCAAACATCGTACGTGTTTTGTTATTAAATAATTCAAATTACAGGAAAACCTCGTACGAGCATGATGGGAATTGTGTGAATAAAAAAAATATTCTGGAATATTTATGTATACTTAACTCAAAAACGTCAATTTTGGACTTGTGCCATTATTATCACTCAGGTGTGACTTAGTAAGATTATTTTTCAACAATACCTTGAGTGCGTCTGAATTTTTGTCGACACGGACTGCATTTTACCCCCAGGGTGTTCTTAAGAATAGGTTACATATTATAACAAAGTGCAGAATATTTCAGAGATGGGCATGTATGACAAGATGAATAAATGTGGAAGATGTCCAAGATGCAAAACGCACGTGGCATTCTATTATCTGCTTAACCTAATAGAAAATGGCATAATGGTAGAAGAAGTAGTATCTCCTATGATCCATTGATAGCTGTACAATGAGTGTGATATTAGCCAATACCAGCAGGAATCAATATTTGTTCTCTGATTTGTAATAATCTTATTATATTTCCTGTGGCCAAAAAATAACCATGACACTGAGTGTAATATATATATTATATATATTGTTTTTTGCACCACAACAGGCCAGGAGGCCCAATTACAGTGGTGAATTACATTACAGAACACCCAGGCTTGAGAAAAATCACATTTTAATTTTTGTGTTCTCACCGGGAATCGAACCCGGAACCTTCCGAGCGTGAGTCAAGCGTCTTGACCACTACACCACGGAGGCCGCCAATCAGCAGGTACCAGCCCAGGAGTTTCTTAGAATCTTGTTATATCTCATGTGGTCTGGTTATGACCGTGACAGTGGGTATAACGCCTGCCAATCATCGGGTATAAAAAGCCTGTCCAGCAGTTTTTAATAATCTTGTCGTACGAGGTGTGGCAGAAAATTAATGAGGCTGGCAACACTGCAAGTGATCTGGCAACACTGCGTTGTTGCCCTTTATAGAGCACGTGTATCAGTAACCTCCCATAGCCCAGTGCGAGTTTCAACTCCTTACGTGAACCGCGTGATTTTTGTGGCTGCTTTTAGTGAAGTTGTGTTTTGGTTTTGCGTCACGCAAAATGGAACAGCGGAATTTGGAGCAACGTTGTGCCATTAAATTTTGTGTTAATCTTGGAGAATCGGCAAGTGTGACGTTTGAAAAATTAAAACAGGCCTATGGAAAATATTTTTTATCCCGAGCACAGGTTTTTCGGTGGCACAAATCATCTTTGGAAGGCAGAGAACACGTTGAAGACAAACATCGTTCAGGTAGGCCTTCAACTTCGAAAACCGACGAAAACATCAAACGTGTGAACACTCTTGTAAGATCAGACCGTCGGTTATCATTAAGAATGTTGAGTGAACAATTAAATTTTAACCGTTTTACCGTTCATCAAATTTTGACTGAACATTTGCACATGAGAAAGATCTGTTCCGAGATGATGCCGAAAAATCTCACAATTGAGCAGAACTCCTCTCCCTCTCCATAACAGAATTTTTGACCTCTAAAGTTATTTCTGTGGTTTTCCAGCCCCCCTATTTACCTGACTTCAGTCCTTGTGCCTTTTTTATTTTCCCTAAACTGAAAAATGTCCTCAAAGGACGTCATTTCGGGACTTTAAAAAATATTCAAAAGAGTGTAACAGACATGCTAAAGACCATACCGGTTGAAGACTGCCAGCGCTGCTACCAACAGTGGGTACAACGTCTCCATCGGTGTGTAGTTGGCCAAGAGAACTACTATAAGGGGATAACATTGATGTATGAAAAAAATTTAAACTTTTGTAAATAAAAAATCTGTCTCATTACTTTTCTGCCGTATACCCTGCGACCCAATGATAGCCGTGACATTGAGTGTAATTTCTGCCAATACCAGCAGGTACTCATTGTTGTCCAGCATTTTGTAATAATCTTCTTTTATCCCCCGCATCTCTGTAATGGCCTTGATTATTAGTGTAATGTCTGCCAATCAGCAGGTATAAATAGCTAGTTCAGTGGTTTTTAAAAATATTTTTATATTCCCTGTGATCTAGTCCGTGACAGTGAGTGTAATGTCTGCCAATACCAAGAGTTACCAATAACGGTTTAGCAGTTTATAAATCTTGCTGTGCCGCCCTTGACCCGGCAATGACCATGACAGTGACTTTAACCTCTTTATTGCTTTTGTAACCCGGTGATTGCCGTAACAGTGAGTGCAATGTCTGCCAATACCAATAAGTACTAATTTTGTCTAATAGTTTGTAATCATTGTCATTATTTCATATCCCTTCCTTGGTTGGATCACATGGTGTCCACAAGGAGCCTCCAAAAATCTTTGTCAGCTCCCAGCACCTGTGCATAATTCCAAGTTAGGTTTGCGTCTAGATGTTCTGATATGAACTGCCGACGAACATTCCGTTCAGAGGAACATTCGTCATGGTAAACTTCAAAAAGATTACTAATGTTTTTTTTTTCAATTTTTTTTTAATGTTTGTTTTTATTTTTATAATTTTAAAATGGAGTACACCTTTAATTTTTCGAACAAGCATCCCTTCTATAAACCCCTACACGTACTCTATAAAAAAACCAGACAGAGTCAGGAGATTTCGGGATTCATGGAACGAACTATTGCATAGTACATGAACTTTTGCGATATTCATTTTTGAACCCATGCATGAGGAGTACCTATTCAGTTTATCAAAAGTAAAATTATGACTACGTACACAATCGTTAATTATAGCTGGAGCATCAACATACTCTATGTTGCATGGTTTATAGGAAGAGGAGATAGATATTTTTCGTCTAGTGGAATTAAATCTCCTAGAACGAAATTTATATAGTAGATAGATTGTATCAATATGGTTGTATCTCTAGGGTTCATGGTCCATAATCGATGAAACACACGTGCTTAAACGTTTCACCTGAAATAGTGCGAAGACCGAAAAAAGCAATGTCACCGTTTTCTATAGAATCCAATACAACATATAATGCAACTCTAAAAGTATTAAACATAAAATCGGGAACATCGTTCTGCAGTACATTTACATCGTCGCTACCATGGAGGAATGAACTACAAAGGAACGTGGCCTATAAAAAAACCACAGAACGCAGTCAACGTCAGTCAGGCCAACAAGTTTAGTCAGTCAGTCCAGTTCAATGAGTCCATAGTTTTACCATGTAGTTCAAGTGCAGTCTCTTCAACCCATCATCGCCGCTACGCTCGCGCTACACAATCAAGTGCTGTATCTGATTCGCCATGTAATAAATATCTGGAACAATCTCTAACTGGGGTAGGAACTCCAACCCTTAACAATCTAAATCCGACAAATCTTCTGTGTCCGGTGATGACCATTACAGTGTGTTTGTTTTTTTATTGTTCAATGTCAGTTTCTGTATTATTGACCTTGCTTATAATGCATTATTATTTTAAAAGTGGATTATATTTCCTGGCTATCTTTATCTAAGAAGTATTGGAAAAGAGAGGGAATTTCAGTTGTGGACCTTTATAGGAACTTCTCCTCATTTTTTTAATAAAGAGAAAACCACAGAAAACTCATTCAGGAGAAGCCGGGCTATGATAAAAATGAGTTGGCCTCCCGTTTCACTTAAACAGATCATGGTATTTTGTGTCCTGTTATCATTTATTGTCCTCTCCTCTACCTGCACTGTCCAAACCATAAAAGATACTACCTTATGTGATAAGTCATTGTGACTTATTACTGTTACAGTGTGTGTAATGTCTGCCAATAACGGCCGGTATTAAATGTTGCTCAACAGTTTGTAATTATCTTGTTATATCCCCTGTGACCCGGTGATGGCCGTGACAATGAGTGTGTCAAGTCAACGTCTGCCAATAATACAGCGGAATATATAATCAGGCAATGTCAGTAGTCAGTAGTCGGCACGCAGAGTCGCGGGCACGTATTTAGCCTTTATGTGGGTCAAAAGTTGACACTTATTTGAGTACGACATTATCAACCAATCAACCGCCGAGTGAGGGCGGAAACGGCCGATCACGCCCGAACGCGTTTTCGCACAAAACGAATTTTAATCGAATAGTTCAAAAACGAAAACTCAATTTGCATTGGTACTCAAAAGTTTGAGATTTTGACTAAATCCACAAAACCACAGCCAATAGATTTCTTGACCAAAATTATAAACAACAATAGTAATAAGTTTTCCGTAAAAGGTGATAAAACGCTATGAATCTCTTCAAATTTTGGTATAAGTTCGATTAAAAAATAAAAATATCATCGTCTGTTCTTATTTGCGCCAAATGGTGCAATGCTCATGGCACATATTGGATCACAAAATGCAGTGTGTTTTTTTTTAATGTCAAATCCATAAAACAACTTTATGTAAAGACTTTGTTACTATACGCACGTTAACATTATTTTTTACCTTTCGTTAAAATACAAGAGTTACTAGATACTCCACCCTGATGCTGCAAAAAAATAAAATAATAAATACAACCTTCGGTCAAAGAGGATTGGCCTACTACTCAGTTAAAGTGTACAATCTACTTCCATTATCTATAAGGACAATTAGTAAGTTCTCACAATATAAAATTGCTACAAAGAAATGGATAGGGGAGGTGGGTTGCGCACGGATCTATGAGAGGATTAGGCCAAATAGGTAAAATTGGTGCACTGTTTTTGAAAATTTTTCCATCGCTCTATATAAAAAGGTTATGTTTTTAATGAATATTTAAGTTTTTTATTGTTTATTATGTTAATTATAATAACATTAATTGGATTAATAAAGTTTTGTTTATTGTTATTATTATGTTAACCTTGTTAAATAACTAATCTTAGGCATGTTTCACATTTTGAAAAATGTTTCCCTTGAAACGGGACACCCCAGTGAGGAAACATTATTCTGTATAAAAAAAAGAATTCAAACAATGTGTGTAAATAAATAAATAAATATATCTCTATAACATGCTTTATCTCTAAAACATGCTTAATCTCTATAACACGCTATATCTCTATAACATGCGCAAAATAAACCAAAGTAGGAATCAAAATGCCGAACACTTTTCTCGTGGAACGGAAGATCTGTCGATGCTGTCAACAGGCCGGCTTCTCTTGATGAGTTTCATGTGGTTTCTTCATCACTAAAGCAAGTGTTGGAGAAGATTCTGATTTGTCCACTATAGAATATCCCACCTGATCCCAACACTTAAAGACAAAAAATAATTTATAGCAACAGAGAGGGGAAATATTTTTGAGAAGGAAATATAAAAGTCTAGGGATCTACGGGGCTTATGGTTTATAAGTTCAGTCTCAGGAGTTCGATACCAAAATAAGATGTAGATAAAGATTTTTAAACTCTTTCAGTGTCCAGGTGGATAAAGAATACAGTTCTGTATATGAAATAGAACCAGAACCCTGGGGTGCTATTTTGAATTTTCACTACCCCCAAAAGAGTGGTCAATTTAAGGATTTTTTTAACATGTGTCATATATGGCCACACTGATGATTAAGCGTCAAATTATGTATAAAACTGTTTAAAAACGAAAAAAAACTCAAACCAATTTATTGTTTTGGGTAATGCTTAAAGTCGATATAATATTCTAAATGAAAATTATCATCAATGTTTTGAGTATGTCCAAATGTTTTCATACAGGCTAGATTTCCACCCTAGGGAGTTATTTATTTGATTGAGCTCGGTAGTTCAGGCGCATCAAAGAGTGAGTTGAAAATTTTAAATAGGACGAGAAGGTTGTATTTATTTCGATAATCTTAAAGAGGAGATATATTTAAGCTAGATTCTAACTCATTATACGTATATTGGTTTCTGGATTAGCCTAACCTTCAGCCTATCTTTCTTAAAAATCGATATTGAACTGATTCAATATTTTTTATGTGAACATCATAATATGGAGACCAGATAATAGAGGAATACTCTGGGTGCGGGCGAACTAGGGAACAGAAGAGTATTGATATTTTTGAAGTCAGTTGTGTTTCTGTTAATAAATCCAAGTAGTTTCCATTTCCGCTTGGAGAAGACGAAAATCATCCAAACAGAGATTCCCTGCATTTACTGTACCAATGCACCATCATACCTGATGATAAGTATTTTTTTACTAATGAAAGCTGTTCGATCTCCTAAATAAATATTAAAAAACAAAAATAAGCAGATTTGGATGTGTCTTCTTTCTGCACTGCATGTCTTGCGTCTGCATTAGGATGCCATTAGCATGTTTATTGTCTGTTTAACCTCATTACGAGTCTATCTCTTCCTTAACCATACAGGTTTATAAGAGCTGTCAAATCAATTCCAGATCATAGATCTCTCTCACTTTTACTCAAGCGTTGCTCGTTGGAGGAAACAAGACGCAACGCCAGGACCAAAATATATGTCTGAATAATATTTTGTATCATAAATAAAGGTGTAAAATGCTCATAAAAAATATTGCTACTATAAAATACAATTATAAAATTTAAGTGTCACGTGTTACGAAGAAAAAAATTTTGATCATCAATATTTCGCTATCGGCCTGCTACAAAAACCTCTATTGGCATTAAAGATTTATGGTACATTGATTGAACTTAACCTAAGCAATCTTAGAAATTATTAAAAATTATAATTGGTATGGTAATAACATGACCTAAGCAGACGTGCTAAATGTGTCATATTTAATACGGTTGCTCAATCATAGATATTTATTGTCATCGTTCAAAAGTCTTTAAGCAACTTGACCGATCACAAAGGTACAATATTAACTTATTTATTCATTTATTTATTTGACACTTTATATACATGTACAATATATAAACATATAAGGGCGGGCATATTGCCTTAAGGCAATTTCTTCCTACCTACCTAAACCGTTCAGTTTGAGAAAATTATAAATACACGGACATATTGAATCTTACGATTTTATACAAAAATTAAAAACAAAGATTGACAAAATAAAAATATATTTAAAAAAATAACACTTTACTATGAAGAGAGGAAAGCGGATAGGAAGGAAAGAAGAAGGATAAAGGAACAATTTAAATATTTATGTAGTGACATTTTAATCTTGACTTAAATGTAAAAATGTAATAAAGAAGGTAACATTAGTGGGTAGATTATTCCACGATCGAGCGGCTACTACTTTGAAAGAGGAGGCAAGAAAATTAGAGCGATGACAGGGTATTAAAAGGGTTCTCTCGTTACTATAACGAAGAGATAGTCCGTGTTGTGAAAGAGGTTGGATGAGCTCCCTCAGATAAACAGGCAAAGTGGGATTATTTAAAATATTGTATAAAATACTTATCGCGGTCGCGTGGCTAAACGCCATGGATTAAATATATTTTATTATAAAGCCTAACGTAAAATCTGTGGTCAAAGTCAACGCCAATCGAGTTTAAGTTTGTCCGGTTGTTTTCCTTTGATATGTTATGTTGACTCCTTTTCAAAACATTTTTCTAGAGAAACATGTCATAATAAAAATAAAATTATGTTTTCATCACGAATGTGGTAAGTAGTAGACAGAACGTTCCTTTACTGATTTATTATTTTTGTGAAACATTCTTTATTTTTATTTTACTCAGTATTTTTATCTCTCATTAAATACATTTTTGTTTTTTTCTTGGGTTAACCTTTTCTTTTATTTCTTTCTTATTCTTTTTACATTTTTTAGTTCTTAATTTGAGTAGGTACTTTTAATTTTTTAAATATTTTTATTTTTTCTGTAGGTATGTATTGAAATTTTCTATTTGCTTTGTTTTATTTTTTATCTTGTTTTGAATTCATTTTTGAGCACACACTATTTATTTATGTTTATTTCCTATGTTTAAAATATATTCAAATAAATGGCTATTCTTTAATTTTAATTTTGTTATTTTTCTCAATTTTCCTACTTTAATTTTTTTTTTATCTGAAACCATTTTACCTGTTTTTTTTTGTTTTTTTTTCTGTCTTCTTAATAATATTTTTAATTTTTCAAAGCATCGAAAACAAAATTTTGTATGTATACAGTATTATGTCTGTTTGTGTATGTTGAAGTGTGGTTCAAGGTCAAATATAATAAACCTTGATTGAAAAATATAGTCAATGTTTCATTGAAATTGCTCAAAAGATAGACAATAGAGGTGATAAACTTTTATCGCGTCGGTTATTACCGATAAATGCGGGCGTTGTGATTGAGCAACTAAAGTTCTAACTCCACTTGCTTCTTGAATGATTGCCTTTTTTTTTTTTTTCACATATTATTTACAAATAAATATAATTACAAAAATACACTTTAGAAAAATACATCTTTAAATTAAGCTATAACATGAATAGGAAAAAATGCTTTGCTGGAAGAACGCATCAAAAATGTTGTTTAAGGAAATTTCGTTAAGCTCGTGGTGCATAGGGCAATGCTTTATTTATTATTTATTTATTTAAATTTTTATTCCAGTAAAATGGCTATAAAGTGCAGAGCCCATTCTACCATATAAACATATAAACATGAACATAAATATAAATATAAACAAAAATATAACAATAAACATAAATATAACAATAAACATAAATATAAACATAAAATAAAATTTGGCGCTTTAATTACAGCCAGGGTTCAAAAATATCACGACATTTATATTAATCAAAAATATTTTTAGTTTGTTCAAATTTTTGTAGACAAGGACTGGATTCAACCCCCTAGGAAGCTGTTAATATTAACAACAGAGATGAAGAACTTTTTAGAGAAGGGAAGGGATGTTCAAATAAAGGCAGAATGGTGAATGTTACACAGTGTGTAAATAGGCCAGTTAAAAAAACCAGCTAATGGCAGGTCTTAAGTCTTGAGGATGCCTAGATTTCTATATTTCTTTCTCCAAAAAGTTCTTCATCTCTGTTGTAATATGTTAATTTATAGTAATATTAAAATATCTAATATATATAAACATATATTCGACGTATTTATTATGTAGGAATAGGTATTACCAAAGAGAAATAGGATTTAAAAATACAGTTTAATTAGGTAGGCCGTTCATTAATATAAATGTGATATAAATATCCACGCGGATGAGGAATACAGTTCGGTGTGTGAAAATGAATCTGAATCCTGGACGAGTGTTTTTGACCCGATGGCTACTGTTAGGTAAAAACCCTGAACATGGAAATTGAGTAGAGATAAGTCCGCAATATTTGGTACGTTTTCCTATAAGTTTTGAGGTCCTGGGTTTGATTCCCGGCTGAGTAGGCCGGGAACCGAACCCAGTAATATTTTTACATTTTTTTGACATTTTTTTTTGCACCACAACAGGCCAGGAGGCCTAATAACAGTGGTGAATTACATCACAGAGCACCCAGGCTTGAGAAAAATCACATTTTAATTATTGTGTTCTCACCGGGAATCGAACCCGGAACCTTCCGCGTGTGAGTCAAGCGTCTTGACCACTACACCACGGAGGCCACCGTATTGATTTTAAAGGTTGTATAAACTGTAAAATATCATTGTTCGTAAATTGGCACCTGAAGCGTGGGACTGATAATCTTATGCTTATGTACTTAATATATTATCCAACTACGCTGTATTTGGTTTACGAAGGTAGTGTCCTATGCACCGATTGGTGTATAAAAAGTAACGATGATAAAACTATTAATAAATTTCTTCTTATGTTGACTATTGGAAAGTCATTTTCTTCGTCATATTTTCCACATCCGCTCCTAAGTGGAGCATGTGGACATCATCAGCTGCCTCTAGGAGGCCCTATCGCCAGCCAGCACTCTTGCTTTCTCTCACGCCAATCCAACGCCCCTTAGTTCCGCCAAATAAAGTCGAAAGATCATCATCGACGGCCTTCCAGGACGGCGAGAGCCCGCAGGTTTAAAGAAGAGGCGACTTGGGTTAAGGTCCTCCTGAGGCATGCGCAGCACGTGTCCAAGCCAGGTCCACCGCCGCTTCCTCAAGACGCTTGTTATAGAAAGCTGCTGCATCCGTTCTCGGACTTCAATGTTAGTTATAAAATCGAATACCTAATATTCTTCTCAAGCACTTACTCCCAAAACTCAGAAGTTTGGTGTTTTTAGCTTTGGTAAGGTGCCAAGATTCACACCCATTTAGGACTACTGGCATTATACAAGAGTTGAATAATCGGCGTTTCGCTTTGACCAAGTATAGACTAGAATATCATCAGACGACGAGTAATCTTCATTAGCTAATGTGATCCAAGAAACACCATTTAAGAAGAAGAAAAAAAATGTTGGCCATTAATTCATGATAAATTGTTTGATCTCAAAATGTGAATATCAAACAACGTCATTTATGACGAATAAACACCTTCGCTGCCCTGCTTCGCCAAAAAGCCTGGAGCCTATGGGAACGCCTAAAAAAGTCTAATAACGAAATTCTCCAAGCCACTGCAGAGTGGATCCAATCACCGTTGTTCAAGCGATGGCGCGATATGTTAAGACCACCATAAGTGCTGCAATATAAAATTTTATTTTATGTTTATATTTATGTTTACTGTTATTTTTATGTTTATTGTTATATTTATGTTTATTGTTATATTTTTGTTTATACTTATATTTATGTTCATGTGTATATGTTTATATGGTAGAATTGGCTCTGCACTTCATAGCCATTTTACTGGAATAAAAATTTAAATAAATAGTGTAAAAATTCAAAATTGAAACAACTTTCCACGTTCTAGAATCATTTGAAATTGAAATTTGAAAATGGAAAGGGGCAATGTGTCCTTCAAGCAGGAGTCTACTCCGCTGTGACGTATAGTCACATTCTAGTGATCGAATGACCTGAAGTCTATGACCAATTCAAGGAAATTGTTAGACAGTGCGTTTGGAATGTAAACATCGTTTGCAAGGGTAATCACGAAAGACGGGTAGAATTACACAATCATTACATTTTCAAGCTCTAAATTTAAAACAAAATAATATCGTTTTTAATATTTATTTATTTATTTGACTAATTGTAATATGCATCACTTTACGGGCTGTTTAACTCATTATGTAATTCAGACAGTAAATAAAAGTTAAAAGTTCATGAATGGAAACCAGATAGCAGTGGCAAATGGTGGTTTTATTTACAGGTAAGCTATAAAAAAAAAAAAACAATATTTGTATCTATATAGAAGGTACATAATATAATTTAAGAAATATATATTTTAAATTGATATTTTTCTGTCGTTCTGTGTGATACAACAACTCTTATGCTTGAAATCAACTCAAACGACGTAACTTCGTGATACATTATGTTATATAGATATATTATCCATTAAAAAATAAATAAAAAATAGCACTATGAATTAGTTCAATATTAAATATTTAATTGAAATGTCAACTGACCGAATTGTTCTAGAAATCATTAGTGCTAAAAACGGCCGCGTCGAGGGCATCATCCTGCAATATGACGCATGAAAGTAATTATGGTCTTGTGTCAAAAGTACCGTCTCAAAGAAAAATAACCCTTAAGAAAAAATGTTTGAAATACTATATTCCAAATCAAGAATCTTCAAATAATTTGTGTTATCTGCAAGTTTAATCTGGGAGAAAAAACCCGCACTGGGGTTAAGACATTCAAAATATGGTATGCTTATTTGTATGAAAAAATAAGCTGGAATAATCGGCTAGATTCTTGGCTCACCGCAGGCGCTGGGCGCGCTTTATTAATATTAATATTTTTATTGGGATAAAGATACAAATGGTGGAAATGATTTAAAATAAATAGTCATTATTTATTTGTTTTTCTGTAAATAAAATAACATTAAAACATTATTATGGTTAGTCAAATATAATGGTAAGCTGCGCATAATCGCTTTTATACGCGGTTCGCCCCTGCCAGATAGGTGCTAAACTGCCGATATGTACAGAAAAATAGATTCATCTTTTCAAGCAAGCGGATCGCCCTATTAATGGCTGAATTCTGACTTGCATTTGTATGACTTCTGAGTGATTAAAACAGTGCATGAGATCTCGCTCTAGTATAATTATTAGGAACATTAGCGGCCCCCGTGGTGTAGAGGTCAAGACGCTTGACTCACGCACGGAAGGTTCCGGGTTCGATTCCCGGTGAGAACACCAAAATTAAAATGTGATTTTTCTCAAGCCTGGGTGTTCTGTAATGTAATTCACCACTGTAATTGGGCCTCCTGGCCTGTTTGGTGCAAAAATAAATATATAAACATACAAACTGATCTCTTTCAGTATAATATTTGGATTAGGTATTTTATTTAATTTATTTACACTCTTTATCAAAATATAGTTTTATGTTCACTTTGCCCAGCTAACAAGGGTACATACCCCGTTCCAAGCTAGGCAATTACATTTTAATATACTATAATAGTTGACAAATTAATGGAGAGCACAGACAAATAAAATATAAACTTATTCGTATGCACATTTTGATACATATACCTACATTAGGGTGGGCCGATAATTTTTTTTCTGATTTTTGAAATGAAAGGGGTCTAAAAAGTTGCCTTTTGGATTATTTGGAATGCAAAAAATATTTAAAAAAATATTCCATACTACTTTTTTCCCTCAACCAGAGCTTGAAGTTTTCGAAAAAGTCGATTTCATTTCGTATTTAAGTAAGAAAATCAGCCTAATTAAATTTTATAATGTGCATTAAATTATATTAAATAAGCAACAAAGGGCGTGAGTTGCTCTTTATTTTGTAATAAATGGGTAGCATCGTTTTAATGAGCCATTGTTTTCGTTTATATTAACCAGGCGCTCAACGGAATCAGTTCCGCGGAGTGTAAATTTTTTGCATTTCGGTAGTTTCAAAACGTGTTTGAATTTGTAATGTGATAAAGTTATATCTTTACTAATAAGAAAATAATTTTAGCAGTATAGATAATTAACAAAATGTTCTGACAGTGATAAACTTCAAACCTCGGTGGAGGGCCAAAAGTAGTATGGAATATTTTTTTACATAATTTTTACGTTCAATGTGATCCATAATGTAACTTTTTAGACCCCTTTCACTTTGATGTTTAAAAAAATAATAAACGTCATACATCATCGGCCCACTAATATACATACACACATACACATATATGTATACACACATATATACACACACACACACATACACCCATGCGCATACACATATATAAATTCATAAAAACATAGACAATTAATTTATGCGAAACTTCATGGTTGCCATCTAAAAATATATTTTTTTAAATTATTCCTTATTTTTATTTTTTATGTAAGAATCTCAATCCGTGGCATGCATCAACTTTTCTGACTCCCTACGACCAATGTCATGAAAGAGCGAGGTCAACACCTTCCGCAACTTGACAACACTCCCGTCTTTCCACGATTCTGGCAAAAGGTTACGGACCTTTTTGCCTACGTAATAGTGTTGTCTCGATGCCAGAACAGTGTTGACCCCTTCACTTAGTATCAGATCCTTATTAGAGTATTTTGTATTATATTATGGTTGTGGTTGACGCTTGGATAAATGTATACTATTGGATAATATTCAGTACTCTGAATTCTTTGAAGAGCAAGTCAATTGGATACCGAAATGTTTTTTTTAAATTACTTGGATTAATATATATATATATATATATATATATATATATATATATATATAGATAAACTTCCAAATATCAGCTTATAGAAATGTATCCCGTGAAAAAAATTGACGACGAGATTCGAGGGTGTTCTAATCTAGTATCTCTGCTAAATGTTGGACACAAGAATGGATAATTATTATTTTCTTTAAGATATTATATGTAATGCAAAAATCGCATTTGAACCTTCCCTATTTCAAGAGTGTGGTTTGATTCAGAATGATCCCAACGGAACAGTATTCTAGTATGCTGCGTATTAATTTATCACACAATGTGTAATTGCAGAAGTATTATTAAAATATCTAGAGTTTCGAAATCCGAGCATCTTACTAGATTTATCGACAGCACTAGTAATATGAGACTTAAACGTGAAACTCGCTTCAAAAATAATACCAAGATCTTTAATTTAGCAATTGCGAGGTAACGCTACATTGTTCATGTTGTAAGGAAATAGAAATTTTTCATTGGAGTGAGTATAGGAGATAACGTGGCATTTTGGTAAGCCAAACGGTAATTTGTTAGATACAGATCAATACCATTGATTATTCAAATCATTTTTGGCGCAAGATGGGTCCTCATTACTAGAAATAGATTTGAAAGTCTTGACATCATCAGCAAAGCGAAATATAAATTGAGTTACATGATCGCCTTCAGGGGAATTGGTAACAAGATAGACATAACAAGAATACAAAGACAACGAAATAAAATTCTTAAACTAACATACAACCTACCCTACCTGACCTCTACGACTGAACTGTACAAAAAAACACACGAGTTTGACATAAACTACTTGACTAAAATTGAGATCTTAAAAATTGTGCACAAAATAACACTGGGAAACATACAAGACGACGACATAATATTAGCCAAAAATGCTGACCTACACAAATATAACACCAGACAACAACAACACTATCATATTGAAAAAGCAAAGACAAACACAGGACAGTAAAAAATACTACATAATGGACTTAAACACTACAACGACTTACCTTACTACTTGAAAACTTTTACTGGAGACAAATTTAAAATCAATCTGAAAAAGCACATGATGACTGAACTAACTAGACGAGACATAAAATGACTAGACAATATAAAATTTCTAATGTAACCCTAACGGGTTTTTTAAAATTGTAAAAAAATATAAAAAATAACAATTTAAAAAAATTTAAGTTTATTTGTTTTTAAAAATAAAATTCTTAGTTAATAAGAAAATCAAATTGACGCAATTTTTATTATGTATCGTGATGTTTTTTTTAAATTTTGCAATTCTGAAAATCCTCACCGAAACTTTGAAATTAATATAAATAAATTTTACGACATTGTTTGACATAATTGGATGAGTTTGTAGGAACGACAAACAGTTTGTTCTTGTTTCTCAGTGAAAACACGCTAAACGTCGAAAAACATGGCTACCCAGAAAACCGGAAATCTGTTAATTGGTTGTCACAATAATATAACAACGATATAATTCGTTGGCTGTTGCAACACATAGTCACGTAAACTCACGTAGTTGCAAAATAGTTCATTTTTATTTAAAAAAATCATACATTTAAACTAAACTTAAATAAAATAATGGACGCAGTAAACTCCGGTGACAACTGTCATCAAGTGAAAGCGATACAGTTGACTTGGCCATGAGCTGCGGATGCCTCTTGAGAGCTTTAACCATGCTTGCCTACTTTACAAGGCATCAGGTTTTCGACGTCCTGGACGACCACTGCTGACTGTTCGTCGGCAGCTGATGTCAGAACTACGGGACGTGAATCTGACTTGGGAGGATGCATAGGCAGCTGACAGAGATGCTTGGAGAATCTTTGTGGACACCATATGCTAGAACTAGAGAGCGGACATGGAAAAAAAAAGGAATAATAAAGTAAACTTGCCCACTCAATTGAAAGCTCGAATTTTTACCACCTTTTCACAAAGAAAATATTTCTTATGACCAATTTCCCGTAGCGCTAGACTATCGTTAAAAAGTTTTCTCTAACGTTGATTTACTTTATAATTTTTATGACCTGATTTTAAAAGAACTGCGTTTTGAAATGACGAAATCAATTGGTTTCTTAATTTTTATCAGACTACAGCCTTAATAAATAACATTATTAGAACATGAATCTAAGGTACCCTTATGATTAATAAAACAAGTCCTACCCACTTTTTCCAACAGCGTGAGTGTTCGCAAAGAAAAGTTTATGCTAATCCAGTTGGCAACTTATGCCAATTTTGCATAATGATCTTCATTCTTTTGTTATTTGTGATTATTTATATTGAAACATTATGAATATTTTATCTGAAACCGGTTTGGTGACATGGATATACTTAATATGTGAATAAATAGATACGTAGTTAGCGTGAGGTCAGGAGTTCGATAGCAAAATAGGATAGAGGTAGAGATTTTTCAACTCTTTCTGTTCCCAGGAAGATGGAGAATACAGTACATGAAATAGAATCAGAACCCTAGAGTGCTATTCTAAATTTGAGGAATTTTTTTGGATGTGTCGTACTGGTGATTAAACGTCAAATTACGTATAAAACTGCTTAAAAAAAAAAAAACTCGAACGGTCTAGTCAATTCAAACCAATTAATTGTTTTGGGTAATACTCAAGATCGCAGTAATATTCGGAATGAAAATCATCATTAATGTTTCAACTATATTAATGTTTTTTGTTGATATTTCTTGATAAAACTCCATAGTTAATGATTATGATAAAATTATAAATAAACTTATCAATGAAATTTCTTGGTTTATTTTTAATTTTTATTATTTTGACCAACGAGCGTTCATTCATCTATAGGTATGTAAACTTTCATGTCACAAATCAAGTATTGTGCTAACTTTATCTATTAAAATATGTATTTCCCACTCTGTTGTATTTCGCCATGTGTTCTCTTCCCACCTTTTAAATAATAAAAGCTTTATCCCAGTTTCGGGGTTTATAGGGGTTCTAACCTCGGAACTCCGATCTGTGAGTCTGCAACACTAGCCACGGGACCACAACCCGATTCAATTTCTAAAAAATTTTTTCGTCACTTCGTAATATATACTGTTTTAACAAAATGCGTATTTCTGTACATAATCACATAAGGTTTCATTTATCTTTCTTTTTTTTCTACGCTTAGTTTGACTTTTTATTTTGAATTACCGCGTGCTTTATTGTAAAAAAAGTTATTATGTTACTTTTTTCTTCAAATTATTGCTATATTTATATTACCACCTGTTTTATTTATGTTAATTTCCCCTGAGCATATTATAAAATTAAATAAATACAATAAAATAAAATGAGAAATTCCAACTAAGCGCCAGGCGCCACTCAAAATGACTGACCTCATTTTTCTTTGTATTGTTGGAAATAAATATAAACAGCAATTTAAAAGCTAGCAAAGTTTTTCACATTCTTTACCCATATTAAATGCAGAAATAGAAATATTTCCCGTAATGGAATTCCTGATTTTTTGTGCTATCTAAACTTATTGCAAATTTCATAAACGGCGTATGAAAGCGATGAAAGAATGGCGTCAAAAAACACGTGAAAAAGGGGCGGAATTGAGTGGAAACATGGTCCGGGCGCGTATTGCCAAACAGCATAAAATTGCTCTACAATCTCAATTTGATCTGTAAATGATGAGCTCACTGTATTTTTTCTTCCTTTATCTCTCTTATACGGTATGCTGTCGGCGGGTTTTAAAATTTTTTTAGTCACATTACCAGACGAGAGTCGTGAAATCTATAAAAGAGCACTAAAACAGGAAATGTTTTTACGTAGAGCTTTTATTCAAGAAAATACACATGTTTTGATAATATTATTTTACACTCTAAGATATTTAATTGTTTTGATGCTTTGGAAATAGGAAAAGTTTTTTTTAAGCTTTAACAAAAACTATATTAAAAAAGGGGAAACTTAATTAAAGAAAAACATAATGTTTTGTTACAATATTTGAGTTTGTCCAAATGTTCGTAGACAAAAGACTGGATTTCACCCCCTCGGGAGTCATTAAGATAAACAAAACACAACAGGGATGGATAATAACTTAAATAAGGGAATATGGCAATGTAGGCATTTACAGGGCTTATGACCTGTTATTGGCTGGTTTAAGAGTCTTTTGTCTACGAAAATTTGGTCAAATATTGTAATGATACCAACTGGTCTAAGAAGAAGTTTAAAAATTGAAAAATTGTTTTCAGGCGTTGCCTAGTATGTGAAATAATTCAGTCAGATAAATCTCTTCACAACTATAAAGATTTCAGCTCTTTAACTTCACTTTAATCAACAAATGGAAGAATTGAAGAAATATGGATGTTCAAACATAGGCAGAATGGTGAATGTTACACAGTGTGTAAAGTGGCCACTTAAACCATTTAATGACAGGTCATAAGCCCTGCAAATGCCTAGACTGCCATATTCCTTTATTTAAGATATTATCTATCCCTGCTGTAATTTGTTAATAATAATGTTTTGTGGTTTTTAGATAAAAAAAATAGTAGATAACTTTATTCAACAATAAACCTGCCATTTTTCAGATACGTATTGACACAGAGTTAAATAAATAATTCAGAGAAATAATCAGTACAGAGAATCTCGGTGTTAAAATACATTCATTTAAGCAAAAGATATACGAGTCCAAGTACCGACTGTCACAACGACTCTTTGCTCTGCGTTGGTTAGGTTTAGTTAAGTTAGGTTGTGTTAGTTGATTTAGTAGATACGTTTAATTATATTGAATTTTATTACCTGTTTCTTTAACAAATTAATTTATGCTGCTTAAAACATATTACTAATTTAAATAAACGTTTTTATTAGCTTGCGGTAAATTGATCCTTTTATTGGAACCTATTTTTATTAGCAGGTTTGCTTTACATACATGCGAGAAAACGATACACAAATACATATTGCCCTGCTCTCGTATGTATGTAGTTCGCTTCAACGAGCCAATTACAACAGTTACATGAAGAAAAATTAATACAAGAAACTGAACAAAAAGAACATAAAACTATTCAGCAAAAACACACAAAGGGCAAAACAATAATTGTATACAATGTATAAAAAAAAACGAAAGACCTAAAACTTTGAGCTAAACCATGCCAATCCAACTTCATCCCACACTGTTTAGTCGCGAAGAGATCTACGAAAAAACGGAAGATCTATCCCAAAGAATTCCAAGTCGTGTGATGAATTGACTAATCTACACATTCTGGACATTGGGGCATAAAAACCAAAGTTGCTCTTAGCATATTTTATAAATAGCAGATTTTGACTTCTGGTGACACGGTTGGGAACATGAAAAGAAATTGATTGCAACAGAGATGGGACATCAGTTAAAGCATCAAGTACTTTGAAAATGCATATAAGGTCCATATTAGTTCTACGTCTCTCCAATGAAGACAGATAAGAGATTGCTCTATTTCAAAATAGGATTAATTACCCCTTTGTAATCCGAGCAACCATGCCACTTTTCTTAGGAAACGGTGTTGGACAGACTCGATATGGTCAATATGAGTCCTGTAGAATGGAGACCAAATAGGAGAAGCGTATTCTAGATGGGGTTGAACTAGTGAGCAATAAAGAGTTTTGATGGTATTAATATTTTTGAAGTCCGCCGTCACTCTATTGATAAAACCAAGAAGTTTGAGAGATTTGCATATTAAAGAGCACAAAGTGGCCCAGCACAGACTAGGGGTGATTGTGTCAGTATACAGTTTGGCAATACGCAGTCCGGACATTCCAAACTCTTACTTAACGTTGGCATGCACAATTCGTAATGTAAACCAGCGAAAAGAAGCGTATAAAACACACTTCTAAAATGTATCATAATCTAGGACATATCTATTTTTCCTATTTTAGTTTTTTTTACTGAATATTTCTTCGTTATATAATTTTGCTGTAATGTATTAGGTGTTAACTTAGGTTGTGTCCGGTTTTTTTTTTCAAATTTAAAAATAAACACCAAAAATAAAATAAAAATTGATGAAGATTATACGTCCTTCGAAAATGTTCTGCTCTACAAGATAGTGTATTTGCTTTTAAATTATTGTACATGTATTATTTTATTTGATTGTACATGTATTACCTTTGAAATGAAATTTCAAGTCAAGATGATGACGAAAGATGCTGTAAATGATTGTATAATAAACAAATTACAAAAGGGACGGAGAATACCTTAAATAATGCTAAGAAAAGTAGCGTGGATGATTGGCCTCAAGAGGGGAGACTACACTTCAGAATACGACTTCAGAATACATGCGAAAGGTACATTTTTGGTCTTAGGAAATATGACCACATTTCTGGTTATCGTAGGCAACTGAAATGGCTCAAAATTAGACAGCGGAGAGACTATCACTCCCTCACACTTCCGTTCAATGTACTTCGTAGGCCTAACGCTCCTATATACCTGCGTGAAAAATTTCAACGCTTTTCAGCTTATGATTTACCTTTTCGTTCTAATTCTCAAGGTACTCTCTTAATACCCATCCACAATTCCTCTTTCTTCTCTAACTCATATAGTGTTAATGCGGCTCGACTGTGGAATCATCTACCATCCACCATCAAAGATGTTGCTACATTATCTCTGTTTAATCACGTCTACAAAAACGTAGAAGTAACACTGACTCCATACCTATGTTTAATTTACTGAATGGCTTAATTGATGTACCATCATTACTGGATCAAGTGGCATTCAATGTTCCGATCCGCCGGTTGCGAAATAATAATGTGCTGTTCCTTGATCAACACAGCACAAACTATGTCTTGCATGCAACAATGTCCCGATTGTGTCGTATTGTCAACTCGAGACAAGATCTGGACTTTTTTGGTGCGAGTCTTTATAGATTTAAAAAATCACTAAGATAGACCGGATCTTGTCTCGAGGTAGTAATTTTTATTTTTTTGTCCTAGCCTTTATTTTATTTAGTTGTATTTTGTTAGTAGCTGTATTTATTATAAGAAATTAAATTTACCATCGTTAGAATGGACTGCATAAGTCCGTCAAATAAATATATAAGGGAATATGAAAGTCAAAGCATTTACAGGGCTTATGACCTTTATTTTTTTATTTGAATCTTGAAGTACGGCAAACAAAAATATTTTATTAATATTATTATTATTTTCAATTTATTTATTTTATAAAAGTTTATGTACATTACAAAATATTTCAATGCATACAAAACACGAAAAAATTAAAACTAAAATTTAAATAAGCAAATATGGTAAAAAAAAAGATACCCAGCAATTATAGAGAAAGAATGCTTTCCTCTCTGAACTTTTTTTCACGTGAAAGATGTCGATATCTGAAGAGATTATGAATAACATATATAGCGCCATTTTCGTAATATAATACCTCGATGGCTATTTACAAAGTAATTGTATAAAGGGATAAATTTAATTTGATCTTTTTTATTTTAAGAAAAACAATGTACTTTGTCACCACATGCTAAGGATTTATTATAATTATTTAGAAAATAAGTAGGTTTTAAGTTTCTTCCAAAATATCACTTCACTCTCACAGTTTCGGACCTCTGCTTGGAGAGCATTCCATGCCGTAGGGCCTGCGACCGCAAATGCGCGTTCGCCGAATTTAGTGCGCTACACGCTATATGTGCGCTATATGCTTATGTGCGCTATAATAAAAATGCAAACATCTTTTATTAATAAGTTATATTACATTTTAATCATCAGTTTGATTTTTTGAATTTTTTTTTTTTTCATAAATATTTATTTACTGCCTTGCATAAAATTTAATTTAATGATTTCACCTTTTTTCAGAATGGGAGTCTGATTTTAACATTTTCTGTGGTATTGTTATCATGTTCATTGTTGGCCTCGTGGTGTTATGGTCAGCGCGTTTACCTACCATGCAAGAGGTCTCGGGTTTAATTCCTGACATGGTTTATTTGAAATATTTATTTAAAAGGGTATTTTCACACTAGAATATTTCTAACTCACCTTTATGTAACAAAAAAATCAAGGTACACTGCAATTGGTGTACTAATGCACCATTAGGTGTGGAACGGTAATGATGATGATGATGAAGGTGGATTTAGTATAATTTTATTATTTATAACAATAATTAATATTATTGTTACACTAGTTTGTCATATCGTAGCACAAATCCAAAATGAGATATCTCTGAAGAACCTTTTCTTAGATAATCGGACTTTGAGATGTGCGAAAGGTCTGATGGAATTAATTATTTAAAGTAGATTATGAATACTATATTTTCACAAAGGTTAACTATATAGGTAATACTTATGGAACGGCTGCAGACATTCTGTCCAATTCTTTACCATCTTATAAGTCCACAATATCAAGTTTATTTGCAGCTGCTCGTCAAACTATTATTGACGATTCAATTTCATAAATTAAAAAAAAAATACTTGTTTATTTTTGTTACCTTCTACTTGTTTTTTATTTTTTACCATTATATCAAATTGCACTGTAGTATTGGCAAATACGCATTTCATAAATACATATTTATATTTCTTACTTTTTCGTGATAATATATGCTTGCTTGTTTATTAATTTAACTTAAAAATGTCTTTCTTGCTTACCGTAACACTTTATTTATTGTTTGCTTTACATAATTTATTTCATAAGCTTATATCTTTGCATTTTTATGTTTATATGCTTACTGTTTTTTCTTGCATACCTTTGTTATTATTGTTTTTTTTTTTTACTTTGTAAAACTTTTTATCATATCCTTTTTAACTAATTTCACATTTTTTTTCAGTTTATTCTGTTTATTATTTAGTATGTTAGCATTTATTTCATTTATATTTTGTGTAAATGCCTTTTGGGCGTTAATGAACAAAATAAATAAATAAATATATAGTTTGAACTGCAATATTTTATTTATTTATTCACACTCTTTATCAAAATACAATTCCATATTCACTTTGCCCAGCTAACAAGGGTACATACCCCGTTCCAAGCTAGGCAATTACATTTTAATATATTATAATAGTTAACAAATTAATATAGAGCAAAGACAAAAAAAATATAAACTTATTCGGATACACATTTTAAATCATATACGTACAGACATACACATATATACACATGTACATACACACATACGTACATACACCCATGCGCATACACATACATACATTCATAAAAACATAGACAATGTATTTATGCGAAACTTCATGGTTGTCATCTATAAATATATATATTTTTTAATTATTCCTTATTTTTTATATTTTATTTTTGACATCCAGTAAGGTTCTCCAATCCGTGGCATGCATCAACTTTTCTGACTCTCTACGACCAATGTCATGAAAGAGCGAGGTCAACACCTTCCGTAACTTGACAACACTCCCGTCTTTCCACGATTCTGGCAAAAGGTTATGGACATTTTGCCTACGTTATAGTGTTGTCTCGATGCCAGAACAGTGTTGACCCCTTCACTTAGTATCAGATCCCTATTAGAGTTTCTTGTATTATGGTTGTGGTTGACGCTTGGGTAAATGTCTCTCTTTATGTGTGTAACCACTACCGTTCTCAACACTTACTTACTTACACTTTATTACTTTAAAACATTAATTAATTTAAGTTATTATATCTGTATGTGTATCTCAAAATTGAAAATGTCCAGTTTATTTGACTGTTGCTTG
>NW_028277833.1:0-143938 GCF_059751315.1 Micrasema longulum
TGTCGATGGCTGGTTTAAGTGGCCACTTTACACATTGTGTAACATTCACCATTGCACTGAATGTAATCCGTTAGTGTTTTTAAATAAATTAAAATTTAAAAAAAGCATACGCACTATCTTGTAGGGCAGAAAATTTGCTTTCGCATGACGTATAAGCTTAACATTTTTTAATTGAATCGGCATTTACTTCGTAACACTTCATTATAAATTATTATGAAAATAAAACATTTACACAATTTTATTATTTTACAAGTACACTACTATAGTTTCGGGAGAGAAGAATTAAAACTTGAAAAAAACTGTAGTAAACATGAACACAATACGAGAATATCAGAAAAATATCATATACAACCTTTTAAAACGAGAAAAGGACAATCGAGACTAATAAACCATGGACTGAAATTATACAATAAACTACCAGACAAAACTAAACAAAAGACTCAGACAACCTTTATAAAAGATGTTTAAATATTATTTTTAACAGTAGAATGTTAATTATAAAAGTAAAAATATTTTGTTAAATGTATGTAACCCGTAAGGGTTTATCAATGAAATTTAAATGAAAAAAATAAAAATAACATTTTGTGAAAAGGACCTAATGTAAAATGGCATTTTACAATAAAAAATGATAAAAGCTCCATCTATGAATAATAAGTTTTATATTTTCCTTTAGAATCACCTTAATTCCCGATATCAAGAACATTTTTTTAATCAAGAGTTTGGATTATGTCTACTTTTGGTACGGCCGGATTAACGGTTTTGATTTATCCGATCGCATTTTTCTTCGAGTAGTGATTCGTCATATTCCCAAGTAGCGGTAGACGACTTCAGCATATCTCGAGGGGAGAATGAGCACTCGACGCCTCCCCATATTGACTCGGCGGAAAGTGGAATATTTGCACACAAAATATAATCTCGGATCACTCCGGCCATTGTGTTTCGCGTATTGGTGACGCCTCTTGATTCCGCAGTGGCCACGAGCTTTATTTTTTCGCATGGAGGAAAAAATCTTCAATCAAACGCCACCTCTCTAACGAATGTGAGGTACCGTGGAGCGAGGTGGCTCCGGCCACTTTTTCGTATATTTTTTAAGTTTATGGGTCGACAAAATACAAAAAAAATAATTTTAACGAGTTAATCTTTGAAGTGTTCTTTAAACCCTGTCACATCCGAAACCCCGATGATCAGTATGGGCAAGAAGACATATTAGCATATTAAAAAAAATATTCAGAATAAGAATTAAAATTTAAAAAAATAAAATATTTTAAAAAACAAATGGTTGCTGACTTCTGAGGGGGAGAACTGAGGCGGGCGTGGCCGTGAAGTTGACAATGTATCAGACTTCCCCCTCCCTCCTCCTCGTTTCTCCCCTGCAGAAGTAATCAACCAGTTATTTTATTTGATACTTTATTTTTGTAAATTTTATTCTTTCTAAAAAAATATTTTAATGTGCCAATATGTCTTCTTGCTCTTACTAATTATCGTGGTTTCGGGTGTGACAGGGTTTAAAGAACACCCTGTACGTGCTATTTTTTATTTGCTGCTTTTCGAAAAGCGTCCGGAGTCGCCACTACAAGTGTGGTGACTTCGGACGATTGTGAAATTCTCTCTACAGAGAATTAAATGAATGTTTGAGGACAACATACACTTAATGACCAAAATATTCGTTTTTTTGTTTATATGATGTTGTGCGTAACACACGTGGGGTTGAAAAAAGTGAGAAATAAAACATTTTAATAAAAAAAAATAGGCACTTGTTTATTTAACTAAGCAATAATTAAAACCATTTGAAGTATACAATATATTCATTGAAACGAAAGACATAAGACTTTGAGTTAAACCATGCCGATCCAACTTCATCCCACACTCCCACACTGTTTAGTCGCGAAGAGATCTACGAAAAGCCGGAAGATCTAAAATTTCTTAATAATCGGTAATCTTTCTTCCTTTTAATTTTTGAAAACTAATTTGATTCGTTTATAAATTTCTATAATGAAAAATCCCTTCACAAAACTGCTTTCCCTCTCCGCTGCAATGAATTACAGCATGTTTTAGTCGAATTTAAAATAACCTCGCAATACTTGAGATCGGTCGGATATAGCACGCCCGTCCTCTTTACAAGTGTTTTTTAACTGTTCCAACATCCTTTACTGCACCCCGCCGATAGACCATCTCTCGCTCCGCCGGCATGCTTATTCCGAACCACGCACGCCGATGTGCGCGCGATAACGCTACATTTTAAACTCGAGTGCTCCCTTTATTACTGCGCCCGGGCGGCACTTGCGCATTCTCCGCACACGAGGGGAAAGCACTCGGGCGCTCGCATTGTTTCTCTCAGATAAGAGATCGTTTTGAAGGCGTATCGCTTACACTCGGGAAATACAACAGACATATTGTCTTGTCCCGGCTCTTCGAACAGCCTCGCCCGCGCGGGACAGAACGCTGGGACAATGCGAAAGTTCGGCCGCTGTTCGCTCGTGACCGCTGCGAAAATAATTTATTTATTTTTACTTGGAAAAAAAAAACAACAGTTTTTACATATGTTGTATAAAAAAATAAGAATTCATATGAACGAAAATTGTGAAAACATTCAATAAAAATTTTCCACAGTGGTGTAAGATATCGATTAAGTACACTATCGGTATCAAAATAAAAGCAACTAACAATTGTTAGACACTTAAAAACTTGCAAAAAAAATAAATACATATACTTATTTACAGTTATAAAAATAAAGTTAATAGAAACAAGATAAATTTAAATTTAAAGAATAAGAAAAGAAAAAAGTTACATAAAAATAATGTAAAAGGTACAAAAATATATTAATGAACATACGAATACATACATAATTACTGACATCATAAAACTAAATGGGTGTACTGTCGAAAGCTAGGGTTTCCTAAGACAGCGGTGCCCGTATTTTAACGGCCGTAGTGAACGGTGATGCAGTGGATAGCCGTCGTAACGGTGACGTTACGACGTCGACGATGCAG
Organism: Micrasema longulum; assembly: GCF_059751315.1. Taxonomy (NCBI): domain Eukaryota; kingdom Metazoa; phylum Arthropoda; class Insecta; order Trichoptera; family Brachycentridae; genus Micrasema; species Micrasema longulum. The sequence continues at coordinate 2,991 of NW_028277833.1, forward strand.
TGGATAGCCGTCGTAACGGTGACGTTATGACGTTCCGTCGTAACGGTGACGTTACGACGGCTGTCCACTGCATCACCGTTCACTACGCCCGTTAAACTACGGGCACCGCTGTCCTAGGAAACCCTAGCTTAAGAGAAATTTTCTATATTTCATATAAGAGAGATGAAAAATGTCTGCGTGACCGGAGAGAACAGTATTTTAATAAAGACATGCTCTAAAGAAAAAGTCGTTTTTCCTTGAGTTAGTCCTAGGTACTGGCAAATTAAATGTAGTATGGAGTCTTGTTCTGTTGGGTACAAGGTATTCTAAAGAACTTTTAAGTAAAGGGCAGTCTAAGATGATAATAATATGACCATTGATATACAGGGTGGCCAAAATGGTGGTAAAATGTAGGTATATATATGTTTGGATAATTTATACAGCGCCATTTTTGTGAAAATCACCCCAAGGGTGCTGTACACTAAATAAATATCCCAGCACGTCTCGCAGCTACAGAGCGCATAGACGGTTGGGATTATAGTTCCTTGTCTCCAACTATGATATATAGGAGCTAGATTACAGCACGTCTTGCAGCTACAGAGCGCATGGACAGTAAGAAAATTAGCCCCTATTTACATTTTTTTATTTGACAATAAAGTTTAGAGTTTAAGCGATATTTTAAAATACAAAGTAAAAAAACAAATTTATGAAATAGAAGTTAGATTACAACCAGTCTTGCAGCTACTGAGCGCATGGACGGTTGAAATTCTAAAAAAGTCTTGTAGCTACAAAGCCCACCGACGAGTGGAATTTCAGCAACATAAGAATGATTTACAAAGTTGATTGGGTTGTGGTCCTGTGGCTAGTGTCTCGGACTCACGGACCAAAGGTCTGTGGTTCGAATCCCACTTTACCCCAACTTGATTCCATTTTCTAATAGTGAGTTATTTACAACTCGTTGAAAATGGCCCTCAAAATTAAATATTTGGGTAAATCATAAGAACGCAAATATTTCTTTAAAAAAAAAAAAAAAAAGTTTACAATAAAAATTAGGAAAAAAAAAAACAATATTAATACTCCCTCAAAGGTGTCTCATATTGAGGGGTATTCGAATCACCCCATGTATGTTCCGCGATTTTGCGTGGTTTTCTATTAATGTTTTTTTTTTTAATGAGTTTTTGAAAATTTTCGACCGGGTCGGTTTTGAATTTTTTAAAATTACATTTACGCGTAAAAGATTCAGCTTCGTAGAATTATTGGAAGCTACATTTTTTTTTACCTATATTGCAGAATTTAAGTTCGACCGAGTCAGACTTGAACTTTCAACTTAAAATTAAAAATCTAAAAAGGCAATTTCTTAATAGACATTGAGTACTACTTTTTTTACCCCTAGGAATTTTCCACCTCAGTATCTCTGAAGGCTGATTTCAGCGAATAATAGCCCATTGAGTGCTACTTTTTTTGTATCATTGCGAAAGCTTAAGGGTCTAGCGCAGTTTTTAAAGTTACTCAGAAACTAACTCTGATTTCATCATTCGTAACACTGTCATACATTGATTTTATCACGCATTCGTCTAAGAGATCGCATTTCGACCGCGTTCACTCGACTTTCATCCTTCTTCTGCCAGTTCCATGTTTCACTTCCATTCATAAGTGTTAGGACTCAAATTCCGTTGTGCACTGCCAGTTTAGCTTCGATTGACATATTTTTATTAGCAATTACTGCACTTAGTGCACCGTTTATTTTGTTGCTCGCATTCAATCTCCTTTCAACATATTTTTCTACTCTTCCATCTCTTGACAACATGCTTCCCAGGTACACAAATTCTCCTACTTGTTCAAGACATTCGTTATTTATTATTATAGTCTTTTAAATATAGCTTGATTAGAAAGACAGCTGCCAAACTAATGTCATTAGTGATGGGAAATTACTGATCACTGATCAAATCGATTTTATCAGTTTTTTCATGCAATCATGAAACTCTGTTTCCGAAAATTGATATAAAAACGCAACAATAAGCCTATTATAGTGTGTTTAACACAAGTATTCACCAAAAAATAAGACATTTATACTTTTTTCATGAACAACATCAAATGAATTATTTTTTTATTCGATCAATTTACATGGATCAATTTGTCCCATCTCTAACTTTTTTGCAAGATGATGTAACCTTGTAAGAACGTCGTTAATAATTAGGTTTTTTTAGTTTTAAAGCTGATTTTATGCATTTATGTTGATTTACATGTCAAGCATTGTATTTAAAAAAAAATAACATGCCAGATACGAATGATTCTTCGTGTGTCAATATAAATCACTCCTTAGACGTTACTTCTGAGTTATGTCATCACTTTTGCTGACAACTGTCATTTTAATCAAGCTAAATTTTAAGGACTATAGTGCGCCGTTTATTTTGTTGCTCGCATTCAATCTCCTTTCAACATATTTTTCTACTCTTCCATCTCTTGACATCATGCTTCCCAGGTACACAAATTCTTCTACTTGTTCAAGACATTCGTTATTTATTATTAGTATATTAAATACGTAGATTTTTTTGATACGTTAAAATAAAAACGTGTTATTTTTTTATGTTAGGCCGTTGATTGACTTAGTACAGAGCTTCGGTGAGTTGGACAAAAGTGACGCAAAGTTTAGCCGAGCGAGATGACGCGGCCAAAGGTGTTCCGCAGGGATATAAGTTCTCACCCCTCTTCGTTCTCCGCGTAAGGAATCCTATTTACGTACACATATCACACAAAGCCCCGAATCCGCCTCCCAGATCAGCAGACATATTGAAAATAGATCCGAAATTATGTGTAACACGCTCGCTCGCTCGCAACAACGTAATCAGTAATAAAAAACCACAATATATGGATATACCGCGATACCGCGCTAGGGTGTCGCAGAACGACAGGTAAAAATGTAGTAACGATGTTTTGAGTTTGTCCCAATTATCGTAGACAAGGACTGAATTCAACCCCCTAGGGAGCTGTTTACATTGACACATTTCAACAGAGGTGAAGAACATTCTATAAAAGCAAATACGTCGCATCGTTATTCTGTTCACATATCCAAAATCCTATTACAAAACTAAAACGAAAAGTAAACCAAACTAACCATAGATAAAGCAAATCAATTTATATTCATAAATTAAAAACATTAAATTCGTTAAAACTTAACGATAGAAGAAAAATTATAGACCTTTTAAATTTATTCAAAATTGTAAATTCAATATGGGATTGCCCCGAACTATTATCTCTTATCAACTTCAGGGTGCCTGGAAGAATGACTAGACAGGTGCCACCGTTTTGTAGCAACAATTCACGGACAGTGTATACTTGTAATGCCGTATTAAACAGACTTCATGAACTCGGCAATGGTTATTCCCACGTATCTGATATATTTAGTGTAGGGTACTGTTCCTATAGAAAAAACCTTTTGAACTTTTTCAAAGATGGTGAATGGTAATTATATTTATTTATTCACGCATTTCATAATATATACAGTTTATTGTTCACTTTGCCCAGCTGAATGAAACAGTACTTATGATTTTCTTGTTGTATTACTGTAGAATGTTTTATTATTTAAACATTCTACTGAATATGCTGTATAATTTTTAGGTTTAATTTTTTTTTTTTTTAATATTTGGTATAAGGAAATTTATGTTTTAAAAAAATATATATACTAAGCCAAATATGTAAGTATTATAAATGTTTGTAAAAGGCAGATTTGCCTTTTATGTTAATAAATTAAAAAAAAAATTAAAATGAAATAATAAAACACTGTTTTGAGGATGCCCAAATGTTTGCAGAGAGGCTGGATATCCTCCCCTGGGAGTTATTTAGTTCTAAATTGGTTGCAACAGAGAGAAAAAACATTTTTGAATTAATATGAAAGTTTAGGCATCTACTGGGCTTGTGACCTGTCATTGGCTGGTATAAGTGGCCACTTCACGCACTCTAACAATCATTCTGACGTAATGTGTAAATGCCAAGCCTTCTATATATATTTTTATTTTATTTTTTAATAAAACAAATAATGCATATAGTAGATATTATGCTCCCAGGAGTTATAAAAAACTCATTTGGGACCGTACATAAAAAGAAAACGTTTTTGTGACAATATATAATATATCATATCCGAAATAGTAAGAAAACATAATATATAAAACAGAAAACATAGTATTTTACACCATCTATATAAGTTACATTAATAACTATCACTATTAAAAAGATTTAAGTAATACTTTTTAAATGGGACACTTTTGGATTTGCTATTCGACTTTTCGTGTTTTGGCTCATCGGGCAGTTTATTAGATTCGGAATGGCCAATATTTTCCAGAGACCTTTTGCCGAACTTCGTTGAGCGAACTTAGATACATGAAAATTCCCCAAGTTACGCGTATTGTGTATTTTAAATTTGTGTGAGCGGAAAAGTTTACGATATTCAAAATAGTATGGGTTATGCCATGCAGTGGCATCTTGAAAGGAAGTACTTTTGTCTGTCCGTAGATATCCTTGACATGGGAATCCCATTTCTGTCCAAGAATGTTTCTCAGAACTTGTATCTTTGAGATTTGATTTTTTGCTGGCGAAACCCCATATACATGATAGATAGGATAAGTGGGATTGTATCGTAGCGTAGTGGACGGCAAACAAAAAAAAAATTCTCTTGTTTTTTTGAAGAAAATTATTTTCCTCAGCTGCATCAAATTTAGATTCTTTTTTTATTTATTTCAAAGCTTCGAATCATAGTTTATTTATATTTTCATCGTGTCTCTGCGACTGCATAGGATCTCTGTACATAATTATATCAGAGTCGCCGCCGTCTTGTGGCATTAAATCACGTACGGCACTCGACACGTGGCCCGACACGGCCGAGCGGGGCGCTATATTATGCGGCCCGATGCACCGCATGCCGCGCTAATGCGGTCCGCATTATGCGGCCCGTGTCCCGACGCCCTAATTGCGGCCGCGGTCTTATCACACCTGCATTCAAGTTTACCTGTTGCTGGATCGCAATATTGATGTTCATATTTAGATACTCAAATCTCCCCCATGTCCGGACGGAATGTGGCAAAATGCAGACTCCTGGGTCCATATTCTAATAGGATGTTAAAATTTATTACTACTAATTATTATGGATAAATACATAGCGCCATTTTCGTAATATAATACCTCAAGCGCGCTTTACATAGTGATTCTATTGTTAAATAAATTTAATTGAAGCTTTTAAATTTGTAATTTAATTTAAACAATTTATTTTGTTGTCACATGCTACGGATTTATTCAAACGATTTAGAGAACAAGTGGGTTTTAAGTTTTTTCCGAAACATCACTTCACTCTCACAGCCTCGCACCTCTGCTGGGAGAGCATTCCATGCCGTAGGGCCTGCGACCGCAAATGCGCGTTCACCAAATTTAGTGCGCTGTTTGCGTAGAGGTATAATAACTTTTCCTCTCGCCGTAGACGTAGCTGATCTAAGCGTGAGACGCCTGTCAGCTAGTTCATCTGGAATGCATAGTTCCCTTATATTAGATATTCCGGAGCCGAGTTGTGCAGTGACTTATACATAAGCCAACAGAGTTTGTATTCGACCCTCTGTGAAAAACGTAGCCAGTGTAGTTCCCGAAGTAGTGGAGTGATATGACTGAACTTAGAGATTCCGAAAATAAGTCTCGCTGCGGCATTCAATACAGATTGTAGGCGAGTCATTTTGTTCATTGGTAGACCTGCATAGATACCATTACAATAATCGACTCTAGACACTAATAACGCATTTATTAATTAATTGACGGGCGGCATCAATCGGCAAATTTTTGCGTTTGCATTTAATTTGTCTCAGCTGGTAGAAGCATGAACTTATCGTTCTACTAATTTGAGCGACAAGAGAAAGGTCAGAATTGAGTAAAACTCCCAGTAGTTTAACGGTGGGTAAAGCGGTACCCCCTACATTGGGTAAGGCCGTATCCTGGATCAAATTCTGTCGTCTGGCTGAAGCCACCCATAGTTGTTCAGTTTTTGATGGGTCTAATGTTAGTCTGTTACCACTAGTCTACTACCTGGGTACGTATTCTGATGGGAAGTCAAAATTTATCTTAAATTTTATCTACAAAGTAAAATTGAGTTTTCTGTGTGAAAAATATAATATGGTTACATTTTTTTTTCTAAACATGCTTAATTGCCGGTTACCGACGAAGATACGTTGAATTTTCTTTCAAATATACACACTTTCATACATAAATATCGATATTAGTTTATACCGTCTCAGTATATACCGATGAAGATAGCCGTTCATAATCGCGGCCCAGGTAGGCAGAGAAAATGGACCGCCACACACGTCTTTCCTGGCATACGTTTCTACATTATCTTCTACCACATTCATACATCTCGTCATACACGCCCTTTGGTTCTGCCCGCTTTTGACATGACCAGAGACTTAAGATTAACTATTAAGTTTTGCTGTCTATATGTTTTACATAAAGAAATATTCTACAAAAACGTAGAAATAACATCTACTCAGTATTTATGATTAATTTACCAAATGGTTTAATTGATGTACCATCGTTACTGGAACAAGTGGCATTCAATGTTCCCGTCCGCCGGTTGCGAAATATTAATGTGCTGTTCCTCGATCAGCACAGCACAAACTATGGCTTGCATGCTCCGATGTCCAGATTGTGTCGCATTGTAAACGCGAGACATCTGGAATTTTTTGGTGGAAGTCTTTCTCGATTTAAACAATCGCTAAAACAGACCTGATCTTGTCTTCGGGCAGTATTTTTTATATTATTTATTAATATTGTAGTTACATAAATTATACTTGGAGAGTGACACACACTGTTATGTTTATTTAGTAATTTAATGTAGAATATTCGTATATACTCGTGTACATGTGGAAAACATTAAAATTGTACAAAATATTTTATTTTATTTTTTTGTCCTAGCTTTAATTTTATTTAGTTGTATTTTATTCCAATTGTACCCGTATATATTATAAAATAAATTATTTACCATTGTTAAATGGACCGAATAAATCCGTAATAAATATGTTTTATTATAGAAATACCTAAGCACAAACAAAATATTGTTCATAAGAAGAAAACTATCATAATAAAAAAATGAAAAAAAATCTGTATAAACTGTCAATAAATTCTATTTGCTTTTACTGATTTACGGCTGTTGATATTTTATTGAAATTCACACGTTTGCTTTTCACGAACAACAAATAATTTCGATTTACGCAACTTTTTTCTAACTGGTAACTTTTGCATCTTAAACAACATAATTTTACGCTTTGAATGACATTTTTTAACTTAAAACTGACTTTTTTGGGACGTTTTTTTTGCCTGTGCGGCGAATCTGTTTGCAATAATTAGTTTCGAAGTTACTAACTTTCATCCGAATGTTTTTAAAAATCTATACAGGAAACGAATGATTCGTTCAATTACTGAATTCGTTAAATTACTAATTATTCTATTCGTAAATTCATTAGATTATTTTCATCTCTAAGTCTACGATCCATTGTGCCTAGACATCCGCAGTCGGCATTAACAATTCAAATTTCTCCACCGCAAAAACAGCATCTTGGGTGAATCCGCTTTAATGGGAATCTGATCTGTATACAATGGATGACAGGCGGCTTGTGTTCCCAGTTCCCGGTAGACACGCGACTGCATAGCAAACGTACAAAAAGTGGAAAATTAACTTGAGATTTAAGAAAGGCGATTAGCATTTGACTCGCAGATTTGAAGACGAGCACAGTGTGGTTGATTTAAATACCAGCTCGGCGCCCCTCGCCGAGGAGACGGCGCTTGCTCCAGAGCCAGTTGCACCAAAAGCGAAGTTGAAGAAAATAATTGTTGAAAATAATTGTTGTAAAACCGCGGGCAATGATTTAGAATTAAAACTAACCGAATCTTACGCGTGACTTTCATCCTCGTTTATTCGACATGTAGTGATAGGATGATTCTGCGAATATAATGAATTTATAAACTATGATTTTTTTTACTAAATGTTATTCAATATTTGTATATAACTCTTGGGTTTTGTTTGAAGGACATACATCCAGTGTCTTTACTAATATGTTCACGGTTAAAACACTATATTGCTCACTTGTTCGTCCTCTTTTAGAATATGCATCCGTGATCTGGTCTCCCTTCTATGTAGGCCGAATAAATCATATCGAATCAGTGCAAACTCTTTTGCTAAGAAAAGTAGCATGGCCAATCATCCATGCTCGAGAGGGGAGACTACACTTACGGAGAAATGGACTCAATGTTCAAAATCTCAAGTCTACAAAAACGTAGATATTACATTGACTCCATATTTATGTTTAATTTGCTGAATGGCTTAATTGATGTACCATCGTTACTGGAACAGGTGGCGTTCAATGTTCCGATCCGCCGGTTGCGAAATAATAATGTGCTGTTCCTTGATCAACACAGCACAAACTATGGCTCGCATGCACGAATGTCCCGATTGTGTCGTATTGTAAACTCGAGACAAGATCTGGACTTTTTTGGTGCAAGTCTTAATAGATTTAAAAAATCACTAAGATAGACCGGATCTTGTCTTGAGGTAGTAATTTTTATTTTTTTTGTCCTATCTTTAATTTTATTTAGTTGTATTTTATTAGTGCCTGTATTTATTATAAGAAATTGTATTCACTATCGTTAGAATGGACAATAAATAGCGTGATTAATAATAAATAAAAATAGCAGTTTTGGAATATTTACACCGGTGAAATTAAAAAAAGTGATTGCGCAGCAGGATAATACGTCGCGAAACGTAAATATTTTGACATTTAATATTAGGTGTTCACGGATGTTGCATTGTGTTCGCGAATACGATAAACAACCGCGGTGAGGAAGTGTTATCACGTCGATAGTTATTTGTGATTGAGCTACATGTACTTGTGATTTTCTCAAACTAAACGGTTTGGGTGGGTAGGACGAAATTTTCTTAATGTAATAATATGCCCGGCCTTATAGTTTTAAATTAATAAATAAATAAATATTTCTCTCTCGTTTCCTTCTCGCGCAACACGACCTTTGCACATTTTAAGTGTAGAGTTTATTAGAGCAGCGTCCTCTGGTCGTGTGCCTAACTGCATTGCCAGATACCTAATAATGGTTTCGACCTTTTGGCACGGGTCCAGGAAATGGCCATTCGCAAAAAGCAGACACTTTAAACCATACTTGGTCCGACGATCTTCACACTCGTGTGTTTTACTATTTTTTTAATTATACAAAGGTACATATTACAAAAATAATTATAACGTATCCCTAACTCTATGAGGCCAAGAGGCCTGTGTCGAGTTGAGATACAACATAATGGAAATTGGAAGCGTGCGTGTTATTAAATAATACTAAACAAACAAACAAACCATCACCCGTAGGTGTAGGCAGATAGGACAGAACGCCATATTACTCTATCTTTGCATACAGACCTCGCTTCCGCTACATTCATACATCTTCCCATGCACGCACGCCGATTATTCCTACTTTTGACATGTCCATCTTCAAGTATTTGATGGACTCGATCGTGCCGTGTCTTTCTCGGTCTTCCTCGTTTTCTGCATCCATCAACATTCGCATCGTAGACCCTTTTAGCCGTTCTTTCGCTGTCCATTCGCTCTACACATCCAAACCGACGCAGCACCCCTTTCTTGATTCTGTCGATAATGCGTGTCTCAGCCTTACACACTTCACGGATCTCGACATTTGTGCACCTATCACACATCGTTTTATCACACATTCGCCCGAGGGATCGCATTTCGACAGCATTCAACCTGCTTTCATCATCATTTTTCCACTTCTATACTTCGCTTCCATACATTAGAGTTGGCACTAGAGCTCCGTTGTGAACCGCCAGGCTAGCCTCCTGCGATAAACATTTGTTTGCTAAAGTAGATTTTTTTATACAAAATTAATAATGTTTTTTAAATACGTTTATACTTTACATTAAAGTTGAAAGTACCGGACGTATAATGTAAAATTACCAATCACCTACTTGAAAAATCTAATCTTTGAGAAGCAATTGAACTCTAAAAACACTCAAATGGATCCCCTGAACATTATTGATTTTGTCACTATAAACATTTTCGTACATAAATTTCGATTTTATTTTATAGACCGTCGAAGATAACTATTAACTTCATTAACATTTATCTTTACTTTTATCTACAAAGTAAAATTAAGTTTTCCGTATGAAAAGCAGGATTAGCATATTACCGACGAAGAAACTAAATTTTCATGAGACTATACTCATTTTCGTGCATAAATATCGATTTTTCTCCACAGACAATAGAAGATAACTCTATTAAGTTCCCATTGTAATCGGAGCCCTGGGCTCACATTACAAAGGTATCAGAGTTATCTTCGATTGTCTATAAAATAAATTATATTTCCGTATGAACGAATGCATATTCATAAGAAATCGGTTTTGTACGATGTTCAAGTTACCACAAAGTTACTTCAAATTTTCGTAGAAATATATACATTTTCGTGGATAAAATACGATTTTATTGTATAGACGGTTGAACGTAACTCTGTTGTATTCCTATTGAAATCGGAGCTCAGAAATCTGGAGTCCACAGCATTGCCAGCGACAAAAATTTGAAGAACTTTAAATAAAAAATGTAACACCTATAAAAAATATTAAAAAGGAAACATCAAAATATTTTTTTAAAATAGGGCTTAAGGCGGGTACAAATAGATATATTATTCATTTACATCATGTTGTGCTCTTCCGCGTGAAAGCCCTATGGGCATTTATAAATAAAAAATAAAGCCCAAATTTAAAATTGGAATAGACGTTGCGTTTGTATTATAAAAATATGTTTTAATTAAAAATCTCAAATTTCACGCTGAATTTTCACAAAATCATTAACCGTCATTTGACACTCTTGTCTTCCGGCCGATATCGACACCGGAAGCGGACAGGTTTAAAGGGGGTTGTCGCGGACCGGATACAGCCCCTTGCTACGTGCTTCCGGTCGCCCACTCCGGATGTGGCCCGGTGGCGGAAGTTTGCACCTCGCTCTGTCTCCCAATTGCTGACACCTGATAATGTTTTCAGCGCTTCTGTTCAAAAATAACGGGACTCTGAATGTTATGAAATTGGCAGCTTTGCGTCACCTCTAAAATAAAATTGAAAGCTGAGACAGTGAAATATTATTATTTAGATCCTGATTTTCTCTCATTCTTAAAGGGGTGTTAAATGCTACGAAATTCCTTTACGTGTGGTGATGTAACATCGTGTTACCGTCCTCAGTTCAGACATTTGGAAAAACTTTGGTTCAAGTTCTCGATTTATACAACTACTAAGATAGACCGACTCTACTAAGATAGATCTTGTCTTGAGGTAGTATTTTTTTGTCCTAGCTTTAATTTTCTTTACTTTTTCATGTTTGGTTTTAATTTTACCTGTATATGCCATAAAGAAATGCATTTGCCATTGTCAAATGGACTTCATAAGTCCGTAAAAAATAAATAGTTTATTTTTATTTATGTCCTACATGTAAATTTTTTATGTTTTTTTATTTGTCAAAATTATGTTTTTATTAATTTAAATGTGATGCATAGTTTGATATGTCGTTATTTAATCTATGTGAAGCTAAATGTTCCTTTAGTCTATATTTAATTGCTCTCCCGTTTTGTCCTATATATAAACCAGGACAAGTACATGTTAATTCGTCTTTTTTAAATTAATAACTTATATGTAAATATAAGTTATTACATCATCTTCTATCATTGGTTGTTTCATATGAACCAATGACGTCGCTCGAAGCAGTTCGTTTTGATTTTTTTTTTCATACATTATCAAGGAACTTTGCCGCACAATTTAATACTCTAATTTTTACCGCGCGCGAGAAAACATTAATTTATTTTAACTAAGTTCCCGTAGGGCTGAAGTTCCTCATTGTCATTTAATTAGATTAAATTTACTAAAAATGGTTAAGATTTTCTTTACTGGCGGATATTACACATACAATTAAGCGGAACGCGAAATTCCCGTCTTATTAAAATGTGCACGAGTGTAGATGAAGCGAATAAATTTAAACAAACAAAATTGCTCCGACGTCACAAACGACTCTACATAAAAAGGGCACGACTCCTTTGGAATGTGACAAATTAAAATGTGTAAGTTCAAGGAAAAGGCAGATCGCGACACCTTTAGCAAGAACGGCGGAAATTTACGACCTCTCAAATTAAGCTGACTCTGATATCACGCAATTTCCCCGTAAGGGTAGGCAAATAGGATGAAAAGCCACATGCGTCTTACCTACCATGTATTTATTTATACAAAATAACAATTTCCAGAAATAATCACAGCAGTGCACAATATTCATGTAGTACATAGTATGAAAAATATTAAGAACAATCAAAACTAAAAAATTTAGTGAGCATATAATACAAAAAACAAAAAAGTAAAAAAGAAACATAACATCTCTAAATAAAAGATAACAATAACCATGAGAAAATCTTATGTTCTAAATATAAATATAACACAGTAAATTTGAGAATAACTAGATAATAATAATAATAAAAAAGTAATACAACATTAGTACTTAAAAAATTACAAGTTTTTTGAACAATAAAATAAAATTGAAATAATTAAAAAAAATAATAAAAACTTAAATTAACTAAATAATATCTTTATTCAGTGAAATCGTCATCATCAGTTGGTTGGAAGAAGTTGCCGTTTGGCAATATATCCCAATGTACAATTTAAATTATGTCTAACATGTTAAAATAAAGAAATTAAAAATCACGTTTTCCAGGAAACAAAGTTAAATTGAATAATATATTTAAAAATAAATCCATTACTTTACTAAAAAATAACGAGTGAGAATACGTTTTAATTCATGAACAGAATTTGTATTGAAAATATCAAATATTTGTTCTAATTCATTTCCATACGCATGTATCCCGGGTACTGGGTATAGGAGAGTGCATTTCCAAAAAATAATTCCTTACTTCTAGTACGCCTACCGGGTGGGTATTCGAATTTAAATCAGTTCAAGCAGAGCAGGGCTGTCAATTATCGATTTCATTATTTTAAATAAGAATAACAAATCAGCTATAACTCTACGATCAGACAATTCAAGTAATCTCATTTCATTTCTAAGGAAATCATAATTTAAGGATTCTAAAGGTATTTATAATTTATAAAAGGCAAGAATATTTATATTACAGTGAACATATTAAGTTCTTCAAAGCGAAGGCCATTTTCAGGAGAAGTGTACAATTCTAAGGGAAGAGACCATTGCAGGAGACTGCTGCGACATATTGCATAGATTTATATACTATTAAGCTTGTTGTAGAATATAATAGTATCCTCTCTTAAGCTATGGTTTCCTAAGACAGCGGTACCGTCACAAAGCGGCCGTCACGGGACGGCGGATGACGTCATTAAAACGTTGACTATGTAAATCAATGGCGCTGGTTTCCTAGAGAGCGTTGACCGTGAACGTAACGTCGAAGCAACGGTGCCGCCATTTGCAGGACGGCCGTCACAGCGGTGCGAACTGTTTTCGAACGGTTTTTGTCGCGAAGCGGTGACCGTTTGGCTGTCAAAATGAGTGCAAACGTGGTGCGGAATGTTGAAAATGTCGAAATATTGATTAATTTTGTAAAAATCATGACGATTTATGTAATGGAAGGGCAAAGACTATTAAAAAGTCGAGTTGAAACAAAGTTCGTGAAGAAATATCGGGACAACGCTTGAAATATCAGGTATGTACTAAAATGTAAATAACAATAGAATCATATAAAAATAACAGAGCAAATGTTTATAAGCTACAAGAAAAAAGCTAAGCATCTATCATAATGTTATTTTTCTAATTCAAAACATGTATTATAACATTGTTTATACGTAATAGATTCCAAGGAATCCTAACCTATTTATTGTGTCTGCAGATAATTGGTTGAATTCCATATTAAAATTTCGTAAGGTATCCAAAGTAAAATGCTTTTATTGGATTCAATTATCCTTTTATTTTTTTTATTTACAAGGGTGTAAAATGTGACGCATTTTGTCTTGTAAGGACATTATCAAACTTTTTATTAGGTTACCTTACCAAATCCTAACCTATTTTGAAGTTGACATTTTATGAAATAACACACAACATTTCAGATTAAAAGTCACATGGGTGTGATTTAAAATAAGGAGTTCTCCATGAATATTAAAGAGCCAAGAAAAATGCCTGGAACATAATCTTAACAGAGTAAGTTTGATGAATTTTAAATAAAATATGCCCTTTGAACATGAAATGAATACAACAAATTTGTCGATGGATACAAATAAGTATACCAATGTAATTCTTGTATGAACATTACTATAATATTTTTTCTGCATTAATTATTACATTTATTTATTCTAGAAAGCTACAAACACCAAAGAGTAGTCACCAACATAAACAATTTTTGTTACAACTGAGAGGGAAAACATTTTTGAGAAGGGAATACTGAATTTGCGTCGTAGGTGAATTGGTTCAGGCGAATAAATCTCACCCAAATGATAAAAGTTTCAGCTCTTTGACTTCACAAAAGAAAACAGATGGAAGAGTTGAGGAAATGTGATGTTAAAACATAGGCAGAATGGAGAATGTTACAATGTGTAAAATGCCTACTTAAACCAGCCTATGACAGAGCATAAGCCCTGTAAGTGCCTAGACTTCCATATTCCCTTCTCGAAAATGTTTTTCCTCTCTGTTGCAACAAATTTAGAACTAGATAACTCCCTAGGGAGGAAATCCAGCCTGTCTGCAAACATTGGACATACTCAAAACATTGTTTTTAATGAGTAAACTAATGGCACAGAAAAACGATTAAATATAGACATACTTGGGACTTATTAATACATTTGTTCCAGGATTCTTATCACCGAATTCAATTAAATAATATGGTATGTAAATGAGCTCCCATTTATATTTGAGACAAGTTCAAACTAGTTTTATAGCAACTCCATAAACACCAGTAATAAGTTCTTATTTAGATACATAAGGTAGGTTGCAATAACTTTCCTGTATATTCATTGTGAATTTTATTTTCAGAATAAGTACATACTACAAAATTATTTTCACCCAAGTGCAGATCAAGATATGAGTAGTGAGAGGGTAGATACTCTCCCGATAGTACTACTAGATTTGCTGTGCGAGTCGAACTCAAATGTTTGCCAGCAGAAATTACTAGGCTTCCGAGCGATTTCTTCACTGCCTCAACATGCAAGGACAAGGGGACATTCGTCAACGACCTACGACTCAGACTCGCAGACATCAGACAAACACCAGGCATCCACCACAGTCCAAAGAAAACCTTTATCCACAAAGAACTTCTCAACACGAGCCACGTATTTATATTTACTGACTGCCACAGAAGACCATTCCAGAACGCCATACAATGTAGAACAGACGGGAGACAAGACTTTCTGAAATCTACCTTCACTATTGTGATGGAAAAATCCAATGACACCATACCCACAGCAGTACTTACTTCGGACTCACCAGATCCACCTCCAGGAAGGCAGACACTCCCCTGAAATGAACACTTCCCAGAATAATACTGATCATAAAAACAAAAATGTACTAATAAATATGAGCAAACTATTTTTACCTGGATGCAAATTATGTTTTAAATACCTCTTATGAATGTACACATTATTGTAATTCCATTTTGTATTATAATTTTATATGTATTCTTCTCCGTTTTTTATATCATGAGAAATGTAGTTTATACTCACATAATATATTTTCTATTACATAATATTTATGTAAATTTAGGATTATAATGAAAAATCCTCAAGTATGCTATACTAAAATGATTTCGTGTTTAGCATTAGGTCTTATACTCATATATATACATATAACTCATAAAATATTAGTTCTTTATACAAATATGAACCAAACTTTTCTTCTTTAAATATCTCTTTGTAAAAAGAGATATTTAAAGAAAAAAAGACAATAAATTTAAGTTAATTTAAAAAAACATCTTAAAAAAATAATAACATATTATGGTAAAAAAAGCAATATATTATTTTTAAATGCTATTCTAAAAGTAATTCAAATAAGTTTAAAAATATAAAACCAGCAGTGAAAAAAGAAAGAATAAAAGTCTTTCAAGTGAAATGTAAAAGAGCATCAGAAATTCAAATATATTAAAAAAATATTTTGTACTTTCTCCAGCCTGTCAATATAAGTAATGTATTGTGGATTCCAAATTATGGATGTAAATTCTAGGTGAGTACTTACATAGCTATAATAGAGTAATAATGAATTGATTACAATGTCTGCTTTGTAATGACAAATGTATTCTTTATGTTTGTTGTTACTATGTAAAATACTATATTATATTTTGACAGACTAATAAAATGAATTTAATTATGATTCAAAGAGGTTGGATATATACTTGTATGATAGGGAGCAGATGATATTCCTAAAGAGTTAAAAGTTATACAATACTGTGTTGTGGGGTACATAAATTATTAGTTAAACGCTGAAGACATTTTGGTTTCGAACTTACAGTTTGTAGTTATGTATATTATTACATATGGAAGTTATAAGTATATATTATGGTGTCTGTAAGAAGTAAGTGTATAATGATTGTAATTTTTCAGAAGAAATCTGTACAGTTTATATATAGTAAGCAATATTAAGTTCTGATGTTCCAGTATAAATTGTTACTACAATTATTACAAGTTTATATATGTATATTAAAGAAAACGTAAAGTAAAGTGAATTCTGGTTCTTTTGTTTTACAAAGAGATATTTAAAGAAGAAAAGTTTGGTTCATATTTGTATAAAAGTACAAATATTATATGAGTTACATATAATATATGCGTATAAGACCTAATGCTAAGTAATCTTACGAAATGTAAGAAAGCATCAGAAATTCAAATGTTTTAAAAAATATGTTGTACTTTCTCCAGCCTGTCAATATAAGTAATGTTTTGTGGTTTGTAAGTTATGAATGCAAATTCTAGGTGAGTACTTACATAGCTATAATAGAGTAATAATGAATTAATAACAATGTCTGCTTTGTAATGACAAATGTATTCTTTATATTTGTTGTTACGATGTAAAATACTATATTATATTTTGACAGACTAATAAAATGAATTTAATTATGATTCAAAGAGGTTGGACATATACTTGTATGATATGGAGCAGATGATATTCCTAAAGAATTAAAAGTTATACAATACTGTGTTGTGAGGTACATAAATTATTAGTTAAACGCTGAAGACATTTTGGTTTCGAACTTACAGTTTGTAGTTTATTTATTTATTTTATTTTATTAAATATTTGGGTAAATCATAAGAACGCAAATATTTCTTTTTTAAAAAAAATAAAAAATAAGTATTAAAAACAACAACTTTTTAACATAAAAAGACCAATAAAGTTTTCATAAATTAAAAAGATATAAACATTAAATGTGACAAAAAAATAAAAAATAGATAAGAATTTTAAGTGAGAAAAGAATAATTAGTTATGTATATTATTACATATGAAAGTTATAAGTATATATTATGGTGTCTGTAAGAAGTAAGTGTATAATGATTGTAATTTTTCAGAAGAAATCTGTAGAGTTTATATATGGTAAGCAATATTAAGTTCTGATGTTCCAGTATAAATTGTTACTATAATATTTACAAGTTCATAAATGAATATTAAAGAAAACATAAAGTAAAGTGAATTCTGGTTCTTTTGTTTAACAAAGAGATATTTAAAAAAGAAAAGTTTAGTTCATATTTGTATAAAAGTACAAATATTATATTAGTTACATATATATGGGTATAAGACCTAATGCTAAACAAGAAATCGTTTTAGTATCGTTATCGTTTGAGAATTTTTCATTATGATCTTAAATTTACATAAATATTATGCAATAGAGAATATATTATGTGAGTATAAACTCCATTTCTCATGATTTACAAAAAGGAGAAGAATACATATAAAATTATAATACAAAATGGAATAACAATAATGTGTATATTCATAAGAGGTATTAAAAACATAATTTACATAAAATTTTGCATACTATAAAACTATGTAATAGTACTTAATGTTTCCTAAATAAAAGAAAAAAATATTTCTTTCTCTTATTTCTGTTTACAGGATATCATGATTTGTTCACCAAAACACTAGAAATTGGCCCTGTGAAGGAATAGAACGCACCAAGATCAGTTACAAATAAAAATGTAGTTATTGCATGTATTATTTTTATTTAATCAAAAACATACACCTTTTATTTTATAAATTATTATGTAATGTATTTTTTAAAATTATTTGAGTATGATCTTCTTCTTCTCTGGTCTCAATCCTGGGATTGGCTGGCAGCAATTCCTTTCATTCTTCTCCTCCATTCCTCCCTGTCTTGTGCGGCTCATTTAAAGTCAACATATGATGAGCAGCGCACGTCCTCTAATAGGTCCTCCAGGTACTCTTGGCGTGGGCATCCCCTAGAATTTGTTCCCTCGGTCATCCCCTCCATTGCACATGCAGGCCTTCTTGACGTATTACATGACCGATCCATCTCGCTCGCCTTTCGGACAAGGTCCTGAGCAGGTGCCTTCCACCTTCGATTCTTTGGAGAACCTCCTCATTTGTAATGTGGTCTCTCCAGGAAATTCCTAGTAGTCTTCTATAGGACCACATCTCAAAAGCCTCTAGTCTCTGTTTATCTCTTTCGGATACGCACCATGTCTCGCAGCCATACATCAAGATACTCCATAAATAGGTCTTGATTAGGAGTATTCTTAGTTTTAGGTCTATATTATTTGATTCTTTTATTTCGGACCTTTTATTAAATGCAAGTCTAGCTTGATGTATACGGCTGTCGACCTCGCTCTTAGACCAACCGTCCCACGTTATTTTGCTCCCGAGGTAGAGAAACTCCTTGGTGTTCTTTAGTGGTATTCCCGACATCACTACTCTCATCTGGTGTTGCATTCGGCCTACAGTCAGTAGCTTTGTTTTGTCTTTATTTATCTTCA
The DNA here is from genome assembly GCF_059751315.1 of Micrasema longulum. NCBI lineage: Eukaryota > Metazoa > Arthropoda > Insecta > Trichoptera > Brachycentridae > Micrasema > Micrasema longulum. The sequence goes on from NW_028277833.1 coordinate 21,967, forward strand.
TACTGTAGTTATTTTGAAGAATGCTTTCCATAGTTGTAAGGGCTCTTGCAGTTCTTCTTCACTTTCAGCAACCATAGCAATATCGTCAGCAAACCTTATCATATCCCATTTAGTATGATATTAATAACAATAATTACAGGATTAAATAAACTAAAATTAGTTATTATATAGATGTGATTATAAGTAATTATGATATTTTACAAATTGCAAATATTTATCTATAAATCCAACATACTCAAGGAATACTATTTAAAAGTTTAACATATAACATCAAATCAGAGAGACTAAACATATATTATATAAACTATAAATCATATATTTGTTTTTACATTATAAATTTAAGATGTTTCTATCCCCTTGTATCAAACACACACTCACCCTTTCCACAAACCCACCCTCACACTCATATACACTAACTCTCATATTCACATACCTACCAAAACCTCACTCAACTCCAGCAATATTACAGCACATTTAAATCAAAGCTTTCTCTCACTCTCTAAGACTTGCAAATAAATAATACAATAATAAGCTCCACTCGTTTGACGATAACAGCCGAACCTCGCTTCTAAGTTATCGTTTTGAAATTTACTCAAGAGTAAATATTCTACTTTATGTATGGAAAATATATATAGGATCAACATTGAAAACGCATCCAATGTAGTAATGGGGGATTTAAATTTTTGTACACCTAGAAATTCTCAGGTATTGAGAGAGTCTCCAAGTTTTTAACCAAAGGGACATGTTTCTTAGAAAATTTTTATGATCTACACTATCTTCTCTAATGGGTTCCTTGTGAAGATTGTTGAATCTCTGAAATTCAAATACACTTTACCCATTTACAATCTTCCACCATCTACAAAATATACTTTTAAAATCTAGAGTACTCTCGGGTTCTACAAACAGTTCTGGATTTTTAGGCGCTACGCACTTTAAACCCACCAATTGTTTTCTCATTAAAAACTTTTAACTCTAGGGATACATTTTGTTTTAGAATGTTGCTTGGATATAGGACTTTGTATGATATCATGTGCCCAAATTTGATCAAGGTTTTTTTTTCAAGATCATTAATGAATTTCGAATGTTGAAATTGAGCGTCTAATATTATACTGAAATCATTTAAATGAGGATTATTTTGAATTGATCCAATTATTGCAAACACACTTAATAAAATGTAAGTACAGGATCAAATTTGAAAAATAAAGTTCTACTATTATCTAAAGGGTGAGGTAAACTAGGGAGTAATATTTTATCTGTTTGAAACAATTCAAATGCCTTTTTTGTTAATAGCATTATTATCGGATATCAAAGATATTGTGAAGTAGGCCTTGTATACAAACTCCTGACGTCACTGCAACCTGTGAAGATCTATTGTGATGGATTAAATTAATTAAAAACAACTACTGCACAACATCATTATACTTACAGAGGAATATTTTTCTTTAATGAAATGAACAAAGATAATAAAAAGTACAGTCAGGAATACAATATATTTAAGAAAGAAGTAAAAAATTACATCTATAATTCTTCTTTATGTAACACTGATTGAAAACATCGTTAATATCTTTTTTGTAATTTATTTATGTTATTCTAAAATAATCTATTATAAGACGTCACTCCCGATTATGTACACAAGAATTGTTTATTTCTTTTACGTAATGGGAAACGTTAATGTAAATATATGTAATTGATTAATGTAAAAAATTGTATTTAATATTATATTTAAATTTGTTATTAATAAATTTAAAAAAAAATCTATTGCACCTATAACTTTAAGAAATCCTCTCATACAAAATAAGCCGGATATAACTAGATTTGTTCTGGACACTGGCTTCATTATAATATAGTCCGGTGTTTTTCATGCCAATTGATGTTGATGTTGAAATAGGTGACTAAATTCGTGTATATCAGCAGAGTCGTCTTGAATCTGGAAGATTTATCAAAAGTTAATATCTATAGGCATTAAACATTTACGTATTTAAAATTGTCAAATGAATTGACAGAAACGATACTTACATATTGCCAAAATTATTATTCATTACATACCTCATTACTACCCCAGTACCGAATAGCAAATAGGCCCTGGAGTTCTACTGGTATTTTCTCATCTCGTTTGTGTCCTTCCAAATCGAGTTTTACTAGAGTAATTATGCGCCTCATATTTTCCTTCGAAAAACAGTATTTCTCCTTGAATTCACTGTCTTAAAAATCTTAAAAAGAGTTGACTCTTTTTTTAATACAATTTTCGTGCACGAGAAGGTCGCATGCCTTCGAAAATGTTTAAAATTAAATAAAACTGTGACAAACTATTCATAAATAACGACAAATATGACAGATCGCATTCTAGGGCATATTTTTGACAGATAAGCTGCCGTGGCCGCCAGATATGACAACGTTTTCCTAGGAAACCACTCTCTAGTCACCGTTTCGGCGGCCGTTCACCGCATCACCGTTCGTACGGCCGTTAAGATATCGGCACCGTTTTCCTAGGAAACCCAAGCTTTACAGTACACCGCCAACACATGTTTCAACAATTTGCCCCACTCTGTTTCATTGAAATATTACGTATTGCATATCTTTCAACTTATTTTTTAAATGTACCTACACTTGAGATGATATTTAGTTTTATATAAATTATCCCTCTTCTCATTCTTCTTCTCTGTCGTTCCTTAGTTCTGAGGGTCGTGATTATTGGTACTCTCACGAGCCATTCCATCGACAAAGCGTCTCCACTCTTCACGGCTCTGCGGCCTCTCCACAGCTCCATATGGGTCGCCCGTGAGGTTGTTTTCACCTGGTCGATCCATCGAGCTGCAGCTCTGCCTCTGCTTCTACGTCCTGGCACACTGCCCGTGATTATTATTTTCTCCAGATTTTCTGGGTCGCGTCTAGCCATGTGACCGAAGAACTGCAGCATACGTTGGCAGCATATGGCCGTTTGGCGAACTTTTATCTTGAGTTCTTCCAGTATAGAGACATTTGTTCTTCTGGCTGTCCATGGTATTCTCAGCATTCGACGCCAACACCACATCTCGAAGGCGTCTATTCTCTCCTGCTCACGTGCTTTGATTATCCACGTTTCTGCGCCATACAAGAATATTGGGAACACAAGTGTACGCACTATTAATATTTTAGTTTTTTTCGAGGTGCCCCGATCTTGCTAAATTTTAGTCAGTCGAGTCATGGCATTTTTTGCTTAAAATTATCCTTACGCTGTATAATATTTACCAGTCTTAAGATGCCCATTAGAGGGTGAAAGCGCTAATTGGTCGAACAAATAAGTGAAAGTGTAACAAGTATTTTTTATTAGTACCTTTAATGTAAATGTAAGTTATAACAATGAAATTCCATTAAGAATTGTCAATAAATAATTTAAATCAAATATTAAATAATAGTTTGTCATATATTAGTTTTTAATAAGATTCAAATAAAAGACTAGACATAATATTGTACACACTTAAAGTAATGAACATATATTTATTTTGTTTTAAATGCTTAAAAAAAATAGCATTCAGAAGAAAGAAAGGAAAAACAAAAAAAAAAGAAATAAAATGAGAAGGAAGAAAAAAAAAAAAAAAAACAATGAAATTAATTAATAAACGTATACTTGAATAAATATGAAACATTAGAAAAAAATGTGAAAGTAGTGGGTGCTCATGAATGCAGCCAAAAAAAACAAATCAATTAAAAATCATATCTACAAAACAAAAATAAAACATCCTGTTAAAATTAAGATCTAAAATATGTCAATAAAATAATGAAAATGTAAGTGTATAGTGTATATATAGATAAGTTGTCTACTAACCAATTTTATTAATAAAAACATATTTTTTATTTTTTACTATCGATACAATATCTTTAAAATAGATTCCGATCTGGGGATGTTATCCGACATGACAAGCGAAGGGCGTTCCTTGTACCATTACGCTAATGGACTCGATCGTGAGTTGGCGGAATTTGCCGAAATTCCCAAATTCCCAGCGTCTGCTCGTTGCCGGGAAGTTTTTGTATGATCACTGATTGTGCTTTTTGTGCAAAGCGGCAAGGGCCTCCCCCTCCCACTTTTCCGAACACTCACCACAACTTCATTATTGTGAGTTTATTCTACACGCCCGAGGGGACAGTGCTCCAAAATTATTAATTATTATAATTAATAAAATTAGGATATAAGAATTTAAAAAAAAATATTTGAAATATCTAAAAAATGACATTTTTGAATACTGTCATTAAGTCCTTGAATAACTTTTGTATTTTTTTTTGTTGTGAATGTTAGCCTCGTGGTGTAGTGGTGAACGCTATTGCCATGCAAGAGGTCTCGGGTTCGATTCCCGACATGGTTGACATGAAATATTTATGTAAAAAGGTATTTTTGCATAAGAACACTTCATCGTCCGTGGGCTGGCACCTGCTTGTATTTATTTTTGAAAACCAAAATTTTTTATTCCAAACTTTCCTTTTCAACTTATTGATTATTTAACAAATCTTAATTCAAAATTTCGATTTTATGTGAGAATAAATGTACCTAAGTTTAGTCTGAATGCGTGAACTGCTGGTCGGAAAGTGTAAAATAATTATTTTGATCTAATGTTGATTTACTTTATTTTTTGAGAGCACGATTTAAAAAAAGGTGTTTTTCAAACCATCTCTCCGTTTTCCCGTAAGGGTAGGCAGAGATGATTTAACGCCTCATCACTCTATCTTTCCATACAGATCTCGCTTCCTCTACATTCATACATCTTCCTAATGCACGCGCGCCGATTATTACGACTTTTGACATGTCCATCTTCAAGCATTCGTCGGATTTGGTCATGCCATGTCTTTCTCGGTCTTCTATTTCTGCATCCATCAACATTAGCATCGTAGATCCTTTTAGCCGTTCTTTCGCTGTCCATTCGCTCTACATGTCCAGACCAACGCAGCACCCATTTCTTGATTCTGTCGATATGCATGTCTTAGCCTTACACAGTTCACGGATCTCGACAATTGTGCACCTATCATACATCGTTTTACCACTTATTCGACTGAGAGATCGCATTTCGACGGCATTTAACCTACTTTCATTATCATTTTTCCAATTCCATACTTTGTTCCCATGCATTAGAGTCGGCACTAGAACTCCACTGTGAACTGGTAGTTTAGCCTCTTGCGATAAACTTTTTTTTGGCAAAGTAGATTTCAGTGCACCGTTCACCCTGTTCCCGGCACTCTCCCTCCTTTCGATCCCTAGTAAACATACTTCCCAGATACACAAATTCTTCTACCTGATTCAGAATATCTCCGTTCAGACTGATCTCTTATTTATTAATATCTACCGTATTAGCTTAAAAATATCATGTTTCTTCGTCTACACGAGATTCTGGACGAAACCACAAGTATTGCCGCCATCAAAGTTTAATGTAAATGTTAAAACGCCTCTGGCGACCATTTTTTTACCCACATACTTGGCCTGTGTATGTAAAATTTTGTTGGCACTTCGGACAAAATATATAATATACAAGTATAATATTCAAAATTAAAACTTTGTCCTACAGTGTTTTTAATTACAACGCGAAGGTAATTAATTCTGGCCGTGTAGTCGTTAGGGGCGAACAAGCGCACCTGGTATTTTATACCCCCCGTTACTGTGTACGATTCGGACCTCGCTTGCCTCCTCGGCCGAACCAACTATTGCCTAATTAACATAAAACGGTAAGATTTAAAATTACATCTTAATCCTGCATATGCAAAACTTCGTCTTGGCTTGGCTCAATGTTTTTTTTTTTTTTTTTAATTTAAAAAAACATTTTTTGCCAGAATTCCGTCTGTTAACGAAAAACGAATTTCATTCAGTTTTGTGAAATGGGAAATATTTGAGAAAGGATAGGAACATGGAATGGATACCTACCTTTAATATGATCTGAATGTTCTTCAATTTCTGGCACTGGATGACAAAATGAACCATACAATATAACAATGTTTTCCACGGCGCGCGACGATTCCAACCATTTTTTATCCGATTTTATGTGAAGTCAAAAATGTTGTTTGCTTTTTGTTCTAAATCCGAATCTTCTAATTTTGAATATCTTCTATCTTGATGTTAGGTAGGTACCATAAGAATGGGTCAGAGGAAGGATGGGAACGAAAGGTAATCTGCCAGGAATAGTATCGATAAATGCTGTTATTTACTTAACACCTTCTGATCATGTTTTTGAAAGGGATGAAAATATAACTAAATGTGAGTACAAGGACAGCACAGCATGTGTGAAGGTGATGGGTCATTCACATTAACATTCCTAAAGGAGTCAAACAGGGATGTGTAATGTCACCATGGTTGTTCAACATATATACCGATAACTGTATGAAAGAACTGAAAGATTCTAGAATGGGAGCGAAAATGAGTGGCCTAACTGTTAACTGTCTTCTGTATGCGGATGATGCCGCGCTTCTTGCTAGCAGCAAAGGAGACCCGCAATTCTTGGTAACAAAAGTCTGCGATGTATGCGAGAAAAGCGATTTGCTTATGAATGTTGATAAATCGAAAGTGATGGTTTTTGGAAGGGATGAAAATATAACTAAATGTGGGATCAGTGTGAACGGAGATGTTCCGAATCAGGTAGAAGAATTTGTGTATCTGGGAAGTATGTTTACTAAGGATGGAAAGACTGAGAAAGATATTGAAAGGAAGGTGAGTGCCGGGAACAGGGTGAACGGTGCACTGAAAACTACTTTAATAAACAAATGTTTATCGCAGGAGGCAAAACTAGCATTTCAAAATGGAGTTCTAGTGTCAACTCTAATGTGTGGGAGCGAAGTATGGAATTTGAAAAGTAATGATGGAAGTAGGTTAAATGCTCTCGAAATGCGATCCCTCTGGCGAATGTTTGGTAAAACGATGTATGATTATGTGCACAAATGTCGAGATTCGTGAACTGTGTAAGGCTGAGACACGCGCTATCGAGAGAATCAAGAAAGGGGTGCTGCGTCGGTTTGGACATGTAGAGCGAATGGACAGCGAAAGAACGGCCAAAAGGACTTACTACGCGAATGTTGATGGATGCAGAAAACGAGGAAGACCGAGAAAGACATGGCACGATCGAGTCCATCAAATACTTGAAGATGGACATGTCAAAAGTAGGAATAATCGGCGTGCGTGCATGGATTCCCATGCACGCACGCCGATTAATAGAGGAAGCGAGATCTGTATGCAAAGACAGAGTGATATGGCGTTCTATCCTCTCCACCGATCCCTACGGGGAAACGGGGTAGTGGTTTGTTATAAATTCCTAGTCCTTGGCCGTAGTGGCGAGCGTCTCGCTGCGCGGAGCGGGCGCGGTGAGTTCAAACATACTTATTTATTTATTTGTATTGTTGTGCACACAGTGCTGTTGGTATAATACTCGTACAATGAAACTCTTACGAAAAAGAAACATAAACCTAAACACAGCCCGAATTACGCGCACAACACAATAAATAGTAACATCGCGCCTCTCGTACTAACACTTTACTTGCTGTGGGAAATTGGGCCCTCGAGGTGATTTTCACAAAATGGCGCTGTATAAATTATCCAACTATAATAGTAAATATAAAGTTTTGTAACGACAAAAATGTCTCCCTTCCGTCGGTCGATTAATTTAACGAAGGGACAGGTCTCGAACCGGGGACGGGGGAGGCGATTTAATCAATCAAGAGTAACGACCACTCGACCGCGGGGCACTTTTTTCGCTCAACCCCAAGTCCGGAGAAAATTGAGTCACATTTAAACGAATTGCATTTCTTCGCTTCGCGGTATAGCGCTTCGCGCGTTTGCCTGCCACGAATCGGGTCCCGGCCGCGATTCCCGGCAAGTCAAACTGGGTGAGTCTATTTATTTATTATCGTATTACTTATAATAACATTTCTTTACCGGCTATTTACCCGATAACTCTGAATGTCAGTAGCTCAATCACAAATAACTATCGACGTGCTAATAAGCGACGTGATAACAATTTCTCATTATGGTGGTTTATCGTATTCGCGATCACAATGCAACATCCGCGAACACCGAATATTAAATGTCAAAATATTTACGTTTCGCGACGTATAATCCTGCTGCGCAATCACATATTTGAATTTCACCGGTGTAAATATGGAAAATATTCCAAAACTACTATTTTTATTCCAAAACTGCTACATTGGGGGGCTCATTGCCAAATGGCAATTTCTTCCAACTAACCAATTAAATTGAAGTTTTATTTACATAATTTAAGTTACCGATCATAAAAAAAAGCTTAAAATATACAAATAAAAGATACATAACTGTATTCGTATAAAAATTACCCTAAATGAGTACTCATTATCCAATGGGAAAAAGGAAAAAAGAGGAAAGAGGAAAGGAGAAGAGATTAAGCAAGAGAAAGGAGATGTTTCTTCAGACGTGATTTAAACAGACACAATGTAGTAACATCTTTGATGGTGGATGGGAGATGATTCCACCCACAGTGGAGCCGCATGGACACTATATGAGTTAGAGAAGAACGAGGAATTGTGGATGGGTAGTAAGAGAGTGCTTTGAGAATTAGAACGAAGAGGTAAACCATGAACTGATAAGCGTTGACGGAGGTATATAGGAGGAGCGTTAGGACTATGAAGTACGTTGAACAGAAGTGAGAAATGTGGTCATATTTCCTAAGACTAACAATATACCTTATGCATGTATCCCTCTCTGTTGGAACAAATTTACATTCTTACAGATACCGGTTTTGTGCGACAGAGACGACGCTAAAAAGTCGGCAGTCTCTTTCGTAAGCCCAAAGTACTTTATTTACTGCCGGGTACTGTGATTTAGCGTTTAGCGGTAACATCAACGCGCTATTCCGTTTTGATTAGCACGCAAATAGCAATAAATCTCGTCCGGTCCGCGCGTCTGCAGTAAAGTATGATGTTTTGGCACATGGCGGCGGCTGTCATCGGCCCGCGTCCCGCAGTTGACAGATAGCGCACAGTGCGGCCGAATCACCCGCGCCGCCGGCCATAAATAATGACGTCGGATCGCGTCGTATGTTCCGCCGTGCGTGCACTCGATCGCGGTCGTTTGCAGACATTTCTGTCGCGAATTCGACTCGCGTGCTAGTACTGCAAATGTGCACCCGGCGAATTGACCGAGAAATTTAAATGTAACATCAAGCCTGCTGATCCCTAATGCAATAGTATCATCATCATCTTGCTCGAAGTCAAAGTCTTCCCTGGTTACGTTTCCCAGAGAGGGTCGAGTACAAGCTGTGTTGGTTAATGTACAAGGCGATGCATAACACGGCTCCTCAATACCTTAAGGAACTCTGCGTTCCGGACGAGCTGGCAGATAGGCGCCTCACTCTCCGCTCAGCCTCCTGTTCTGCTGTAGGGAAGGTGATACGACCTCATTCACGCAACCAGAGTTCCAAATTTGGTGATATGGCTTTTGCAATTTCCGGACTTTTGGCGTGGAACACTCTGCCTTCAGAAGTTGATAATCCGTCACATTTACACGCACTCGAACACTTACTCCCACATACACACAGACTCACCTATATACTCACTCTCATACAAATACACATAACCACACCCCTTTGTCGTACCACAATTTGATATGTATAATTTTTATTTAGAAACTTCGCTAGTCTGTCCTTAAGCCGTATCTTTTTTATGTTATTATATCATTGTCAACTGTTTGTTTCTGTAAAACAAATAAATAATATTTGCAACTCAATAATATATCAATAAATAAATTTTAAGTTAATCTAAAGAAAAGTTTTTGAACACGTGTAAAAACAAAATTTAATTTTAATTGGTACGAATGTATTATTGTTTTATGTTTTTTCTTTATATATCCTATAGTTTTATTTTTCTTTCTTATGTACTCGTATTTAAAATGATATAAACTCCTATAAATAAACAACTAAAACAGTGTAAGTCACTCTCCAAGCACAAGAGTTAGTCTCTTGTTTTGGAGAGTTACAGTGATAACATTTACTAGATGTGTAAAAGTAGATATGTTTAGAATTTTACAAAAACATGTACTTTTAATGAAATTTATTAATTTAAAAAAATAAAAACGCACAGATTTAACATTAAAATTTTGGTTTTCATAATTTCTCGGAGCCACTGCTTTAGAGACACCGTCATGTTGACAACAACATTAATATCGCATTTTTGTACACATTTGATTAATATATTTTTGTTTGTTCCAGGTAAAAATTTCATCTATCTGCGTACTTCTAAACCCGAAAACTTAACGTTGCCACACGGCCACATCAGGAAAAGATGGCTGCTTATAGAATTGGTACATTTGGGTAAGTAAAATAATCGCAACATAAATTTTCAGAGAGCGAAATATCAAAATATTAGCATTTTCTAGTCCCTAATTTTTTTTGTTTCTTTCGAAATTTTATTATTTTAAATTATTTTCTTTTATTCAAGAAACATACAGTACAATTACTTTTTTTTTAAAAAACAGAAATACTTATCTTCTCAAATATTTTAAATTTTTAGACCATTTCCTAAAGGCGTAAATAACTTGTGCTGGAAAAATGGAAACCGATTTGTTTTATAGTGGGATTTGAACCTCGGACCTTTGGCCCACGAGTCCACAATACTACCACCGGACCACAACCCGGTACCAAGTACCCGGAGGTGCATAGTTTTATAGTATACAAAATTAGACTTAATTCTAATGGACAAGTGAAGTTTCTATATTATATTACATGCTAAGGTCGCCAATGAACTATGTTTATTCTAAGGAGTACAATAATATTATTAGAGAGAAAAAACATGGCTGAAAGCAGTTTAAAAATTTAGATTTTATTAAACTCAAAATAAAAAATATATAACTAGAGTACCCGACAGACGTTGTCCTGCCCGAACGTTAGTTTGCTTGCTATTATTACCTTGGAAAAATACTTTTCATTGATAAATAGGTACTTAGGTACTCGGTTATGATTAAATTCCAAAACTGAAAATTATTCATATTCTAATATTGAATTTAACCCTTATACTGCTAAACAACGATATATCGTTGTTGTTAATCCCTATCATAAAGTTCTAACTAGACTGATGCTGACGTCATAATCCCCAAAAGGGTAAATGAATTCGGGAACTGCTTGTTGCACTTAACCGTCAGTGGTATAAAACATTTTCAGAACATAAAAATGACTTATTCGACGGGTTATTATTTAGTTTCGTACCTATTTCAGCGCTACGGAAAATTTTATACAAAAAATGTTTTCTTTCGCGCCGTAAAAATTTAAGCATTAAATTGTACGGCAAAGTTTCTTGAAAATGAATAAAAAATCATTAAAAATATTTTAATGAATACGAACAACTTTGAACGACGTCACTTGTTCATATGAATCAATCAATGATAAGAGGGTTGTGTAAGATTTCCGGTTTGCTAATCATCAATGGACCAATCAACAGAACTAACCGAGAAAAAGCGGAAGAGAACTTGCGACGTCACACGCGGATTAATGTCAGAAATACAAAACTTTAAAATATCGTATCGCTGATAATACGATACATAAAAATTGAAAAAAAAAGCTTTGCAATTTTTTTTTTTAAAACCACTAAACATCCTCATTATAAATTTACTTATGTTGTTTAAATTCGCAGTGCTTTTAAGAAAAGAGAAACGACTAAACATAGGAAACTTCTAGCTAGTCGGGACCTGAAACAGTGAACTTTTTTACATTCCAAAAACAGTGAAATAAAAAATAAATCAATGTTAATAGTTAGATTTTTAATCACTTATATGATATTTGAGGAAAATAATTATATTTGGTGTTTTCCCCGCTATTAAGCCCGATTCAGTGATTACACAAATAAATATGTACTTCCGTAATGAATAACTAATTGAATGCTTTACCTTTAATATAATAACTCTTATCTAGTGAGGTCCCTATATCACCGGAAAACCCCATAATTAAGAATATAAACAAATAAGTAAAGAGCCATAAAAATAATTCACCATGGAACCTAATGATTGTCAATTAGGACGTTTGAATATTAAAAAAAAACATTTGTTAATTTATTATAATGGGTACCCACAGTAATGGGAAATCAAAATGTTTTAGCTGTTCATTTCGTAGTAATTATTACTCTACTAACAAAACGTAATTATTACTATACAAACTCTATTCTACAAACAAAACGTAAATGAGGTATATCAGCTCGATATTGATCCAAAAATACTTCAGAAAAAGCTTCTTCGATTTCGTGCTCTTCGTAAGAGTCATATTATAAATTATTATCACTATCACTTAAAAAAATATCGTTATTGTCATATTCACTTTCGGAATAGGTTGAGCTGCTAAAGCTAGGGTTTCCTAGGACAGCGGTGCCCGCATCTTAACGGCCGTAGTGAACGGTGATGCGGTGGACAGCCGTCATAATGTCGACTAGAGAGTGGTTTCCTAGGGAAATGGTGTTAAATGGTGTTGATAACACCGTTTTCCTAGGAAACCACACTCTAGTCGCCGTTACGACGGCTGTCCATCGCATCACCGTTCACTACGGCCGTTAAAATACGGGCACCGCTGTCCTAGGAAACCCTAGCTTAAGCCTCCGAGTTTCTCGGCGAGGTACTGTTATTTCTTTATCACTTTCACTATCCGTTATCATTTTGAATGATATATTTTGTAAATTTATTCATAATAAAAAGGACGCTTTGCAGAGTTAAATTGTTAGTTAGAGTAACAAAGTAAGATTAAAAATATATATAAATGTAAAAAATATGTAATTTACCTCAGCTGTTTGTAATTTCGGCAACTGTTGTCTATCTCGCTCAATCCATTATGCGTGAACTAGCTATTAGCGAAACGGAATATTTTTCTTAGAAGAAATATCAATTTGTGAGACAGCTGGACAAAAACATTTTTTTTTTTTAATTTAAATTATATTATAACAACTACCAAGAAATAATATCACTTCTTTGTACATTTACCGGTTACCTTTAGGTTTCAATCTAAATAACTCCCTACAAACATTTGGACATACTCAAAATATTGTTGATTAAAATAACTTGCATAAAAAATTTAAAGTCATTTTAGGCATTACCTAGGAGGTGAAATAATTTATCCAGATGAAACTTACCGACATCAATAAAGGTTTCAGCTCTTTTAGTTTGCAAAAGTCAACAGATGGAAGAGATGAGGTAATGTAAAAATAATCATGAATATGTATGTGTAAACATACCCAGAATAGTGAATATTTCGCAGTGTGTAAAGTGGTCATTCAAACCAGCCAATGACAGATCATAAGTCCTGTAAATGCCTAGACTTCCATATTCCCTTGGCAAAAATGTTTTTCCTCTCTGTTGCAACAAATTTCAAGATATATTTTACTCAACTTTTGTTTAGATGCATTGATGGAAGTGGTAGGGTTGATAATATATAACAGAGCACTTTGCTCCGCAATCAACAAAAAAACTATAATAATTATTTCGTTTCAATAATAACAATGCGCCTTGAGATTGCAGTACGAGATCAGTTTGTTTGTTTTTATTTTCAATTAAGAAAGGGTTTACAACCGCTGTACGAAAATTGTCTATTTGCGGCACGAATTGTCTATCTTGCTCACTCCATTAGGCTTGAATTAGATATTTATGAAATGGAAGATTTTTCTTGGAATTGCTATTAATTGATAAAACAGTAGTGTGTTTGGAAAACAACGTATTCGATAAAATATTTTTTAAATGTATAAATAAGAGGATTTCTGATTAGATTCTTGAAAAACTGCGTAGCAGCGTAAGGGTTAAGTAGGTACCTAGGTACTTGTTTATGGTTGAATACCAAAACATACATTTTTTTTTTTCAAATATGGCATTCTTTTTGCAAACGTCAAACTCCGGTCGTCTCACCAACAAAGGGGTGTACTTATGTAGGGATACGATTTTAAAAAATGCATTGAATTTGATATTATTTAAGTTTTACCAAAAATCCTATAAAAAGAAATAAATGGGTAGAAATATAAGAAATTTAAGGAAAGAATCTGATTGAGATCCACAAAAAACAAATGCTGTTTGTAAACATTAAAAACAAACTTTTTTTTATACAAAAAACAACATCTTTCCAACTTTTTTGCAAATACATTCTCCTCGAATGCAACCCTGGTAGATCGATAAATAAAACATTTATACTCCTAACTTTTTTTTTTTACATATTAGATTGAAGATTTTAATATCTACGAACACGCACAGCGCAAAGATCTATATTTCTCTGAAAACCGCACGTAAATCGGTTAAGCCGTTTAGGAGGAGTACGGTGACATCACACGTACAGAGGAATTATATATATAAAGATATGACAAATGAAAAAAGTAGTTAAAATGTCAGAGGTCCGAGGTTCGTTAAAAAAAAACACTTTTTTCAAGAATTCATATCGTATCATATAGCAAAGTATAAAAATTAAAGTACTTTTAGGGCTTGTCTTATATGTGAAATAATTAAGTCAAATGAATCTCACCTACATCAATAAAGGTTTCAGCTCGATTACTTCACAATTATCGACAGACGGAAGAATTCAAGAAATATAAGACTCTGTAGGTACAATAGGTAGTCTCTTTTTTGGAAAGTTACCCCTTTAACTAAATAAATCATTCGAATCGAATTGTGGCCCCGTGGCTAGGTCGCGGACTCGCGTATAGGTTCGAACCCCACTCCACCCCAACTTGATTTCCACTTTCTCAAAGTGAGTCATTTACAACTCCTTAAAAATGCTCACCAAAATTTTATTATTTAAGTCAATATAATAATTGTAATATTTAAATTTTCTTAAAAAAATAAATATTTATTTATATATACATCAACGGTTCAAAGAACCTTTTACAAAAAAATAATAATTTACAAAAATAATCACAACAGTGCACAATAATCATGTAGTACAGAGTATGAAATAATAGAATAATTAAAACTAAACAATTTAGTAAACATATAATACAAAATTTTTAAAAGAAACATAACATTTCTAAATAAAGATAGCAATAACCATGAGAATATCTTATGTAATAAATATAAATATAACACAGTAAAGTTGAGAATAACTAGATAATAATAATAAAAAAATAATACAACGTTAGTACTTAAAAAATAAAAGTTTTTTGAGCAATAAAACCAAAATAAAAAAAGTTAAAAAAAAAAGTGCTTTATAGTAGAAAAAAAATGTAACGTGTTTTATATATTGTATTTATTTTCTCAACTCTAAAATGTTGAAAAACACTAAAATTGGTTAAAGTTACACAGCGTGTAAAGTACCCATTTAAACCAGCCAACGACAGTTCATTACCTCTGTAAATGCCTAGACTTTCATATTTTCTTCTATAAAATGATCCCCATCTCTATTTTAATATTTTGAATATGAGTAAATAATTAGAACGTTGTTTTTAATTGGTTTTCCATCTCGGTTGAGATATGTCGTATCCCGAGGTCCGGAGGCGCGCGGAGCCGAGGCGCGCCAGACCGCGAAGCGCCACGGCGCTGTATCGATTGGGAACCCCCCCCTTCCCTCGATAGGAGGTAGCTCGTCACGTGGTACTCGGTGGACCGCGAGTTGGAATCATAAAAAAAACACCATAGCAATGGGATGTTTACAGAGCCATCTTCGGTTGTATATAAAGTAAAACCGAATTATCTGTAACAAAATTTTGTATGATTTTTTTTAAATATATATTCATTAGTTGGTTAAAAATTATTTTTAAATAAATTAAAATGAATAAAGAAAGAGTATCTGAGATTGTTTAGTCACGCAGAACGAATGGACGACGAAAGAATGGTAAAACAAGTATATATGGCGAAAATGAACGGCAACGTGAGACGAGGACGACCAAGATCTTCGTGGCATGATCAGATAAACCAAAATCTTAAGTCTGGTCATGTCAAAAGCAGACAGAACCGAAGGGCATGTATGACAAGATGTATGAATGTGGAGGAAGCTAGGAATGTATGCCAGGATAGACGTGTGTAGCTGTCAATTCACTTTGCCTACCCCTACGGGGAAATGGCGTGATGGTAGTAGTAGTAGTAGAAAATAAATATTCAATACAGGCCCAGGACTCAGATCGAATGGAAAGTTAACAGAGTTCTATCCTCGACTGTCTATAAAGTTTGATCTAAACTTATCTACGAAAATGTGTTTCTTCCAAGTCGGTCCCTCAGTGCTGAAGATCGTGATCACCATGAACACTTCTGATTAGTCTGTTCCACTCCAGTCTGTCCTCAGCCCGACGAACTGACTCATCAAATTTTAGCCCCGTAGCCACCTTTGTTTGGTTAATCCATCTATATGGGATTCTCCCGGCTTCACCCACCTTCAACTCGCCCAGACATTATTGCCTTTTCCAGATTGTCTGGCTCACGTCTAGCAACATGTCTAAAGAAAGACAGTATCCTTCTCAAACACACCACTGATAGACGAGTTGTAATATGGAGCTCTTCCAATATCACACAGCAGGCACAGAAGGCACACGCAGCAGCCTTCTCCAACACCACATCTCGAATGCATGCGAAAATGTGAATATTTGTATAAAAAATTTAAGTATCTTTGTCGGTAACTTGTAATTGAGCATGTTTATAAAAAAAATGCATACGTATTCAATTCTTCACACAGGAAATTTAATTTTAATTTATGAATAAAATTTAAGATAACTGTTTACTTTCCATTATAAAACAGGCCAAGGGCCCCGATAACAATGAGAAGTTAACACAGTTATCTTCAGTTATCTTAAAAATAAAATCGAATTTTCTTTACAGACCGAGAAGAATTTTACTTTATAATCAATTGAAGATAACTCTGCTAACTATTGTAATCGGAGCCCTTCCTTATCATCAGAACTTAAAGGACTTGAAGTTCAAGTCTCGATGACGTGGAAGTAACCTCAAAACCGGTTAAAGGATAACACAAAAGTTTAAACAAATACACCTGAATTCCGTTTATCCTAACTCCAGTCATCCGGATTGTCAAATGTCCAAATAGTTATCAGGAAATAAAAAATAATCATCACCATTCCCGTAGCGCACTGCATTAGTACACCAGTCGCAGCGTATCTTGGTCATTTTTGTTACATGAAGGTAAGAGGATCAGTCTTACGCTTCAGGTACCAGTCCAGGGACTTCGAAATATTCTGGTGTAAAAAAAACACCCTTTTATATCAACCATGTCGGGAATAAAACCCGAGACCACTTGCATGGCAGGCAAACGCGCTGACCATTACACCACGAGGCCGACAGTAAAAAATAAAGTATTCAATAAAGATGTTTTCAATCAAAATTTAAAATGTGCTATTAACTTTCCTAGACACGTTTAAGTGAGTTTTAATGTGATTGCAATAAAATATGACGCTCATTAATCTGAATAATTGTAGTTTTACTGTATTGTAATACAAGGCGTTATTACAAAATATGATATACATTTTTTAAATTAATAATTCAACCCCAATACTTAAATACAAAGAAAAGATAGGAAAAAAAGTATACAAAGTTTAAAACAAGAGTAAAAAAGAAACACTAATAGCACCAGTGTACAATGAACAGTTGTGACGAGAAAATCTTAGGTTTAGGAATGTTAAAAATTACTATAAAAACATTTAACACTCAACTAACGATAAAAACAATAATTTAAAAAAATTACGTATGTCTTACTTTTCTAAAAAAAACATCGAGTCAGATTGCATTTATTTATTTATTATTTTATTTATAAATTTATTGCCAAAAAAATATAAGAATATACATACTTAATAACAGGGAATCTATATAAAACCAATTAATGTAAAATGAAAACAATGTTTTACTAGTTAGTTTAACCGACAAAATATTTTGAGTATGTCCAAATGTTTTTAGACGAGGCTGGATTTTACGCCGGTTTTTGTTCTATCCAACAAATTGGCTTAAAGTGTCACCTTGTGTTTAATTAAAAGTACCGCCAATTTGAACTACTAATTTAAATATTTTAAAAACATGTGCGCATAGTTACGGAGTACCGTGTTTTTAGTAATAACTCCGGCCAAAATACAGATCCCTTCTCTCTCTTGCGTGTGACGTCATCTCGCCCACCCGCCGCCCCTAATGCTCCTGTTTGGTCAGGAAGCAAAACTTCCATCAAACTGTGCATAGGGCACAGAGCTTAGATAATTATTTATTTATTTTGAAATGGATGAAAGTGTGGCCAAATAATATGAACGGAGATATTCCGAATCAGTCAGAAGAATTGGCGTATCTTAGAAGTATGTTTACTGGGGATGGAAAGTGTGGCGAGAACAGGGTTTTAGTCCCAGCACTTTTGTATGGAATTGAAAAAAAAACTGGGATAGGATGTATGAAAGCAGAGTGAACGCGGTCAAAATGCGGTGTTTAAGACGAATGTGTGGGAAATCAGTATATGACAGGGTTAATCAGGCGAGAGTGTAAATCTGAGTCAGGTATAATTCATAAGATCAAGAAAGGGTCTCTGAGATGGTTTGGTCATGTAGACTGAATGGATGACGAAATATATGGCGAGAATAAACGGATGCGTGGGACGAGAGCGACCGAGGAAGACGTGGCATGATCAGATAAACCAAAATCTTAAATCTGGTCATGTCAAAAGCAGACAGAACCGAGGGGCATGTATGACAAGACTCGACGCTTATCAGTTCATGGTTTACCTCTTCGTTCTAATTCTCAAAGGACTCTCTTAATACCCATCCGAAATTCTTCTTTCTTCTTTAACTCATATAGTGTCCATGCGGCTCCAATGTGGAATCAGAATATGTTCATTTGGTTTTCCTTTTATTTTCCTTTTCTTTCTTTTCATGGTCATGTCATATATGGTATGTCATATATGGTAAGCGACATGACATACCATATATAGTAAGCGCCCTTGAGGTGATTTTCACAAAAATGGCGCTATATAAATTATCCAAACATTATTATATGTGCTATAAACTTTTTAATAATTGAAAAAGGAATGGCCCACCGCCCACGCTCAGACGCTGTAGTCTTTGTGGGCATTTTTTCCAATCCATGTTATAGCTTAATTTTAAGATGTATTTTTCCAAAGTGTATTTTTGTAATTATATTTCTATGTAAATTAATATATGTATGGAAAAAATAAACAAATAAAAAAAAAAATCATCTCCCATCCACCATCAAAGATGTTACTACAGTATATCTGTTTAAATCACGTCTGAAGAAACATCTCCTTTCTCTTCCTTAATCTCTTCTCCTTTCCTTTCTTTTTCCCTTTTCCCATTGAGTGATATTTTCCCATTGAGTAATACGAGTAGTATCGATTTGAGGAAATCTATATGCAAATATAATTATCTGTATTTTTACATATCTTCAGCTTTTCTTAAATTTATTTTCTATTGAATGTTTTGTAACTTAAATTATAAATAGATAGGTTGGAGGAAATTGCCATTTGGCAATAAGCCCGCCAATGTACAATTGACATTATGTACAAATAATTTTAAAAAGACTAGATGTATGAATAAGGATGGATAGACGTGTGTGGCGGTCCATTCTCTTAGTAGTAAAAATCGCTTCAAAACGCCCATAGTTTTTATTGTTAAATCTTAAAATTAGTGTTTAATAAAATACAAAATAAAATAAAAGGCATACATTGCATGTTTCGTTGTTATGTTATACATATCTTTATATATATATATATATATATATATATATATATATATATATATATATATATATATATATATATATAATTCATCTGTACGTGTGATGTCACTGAACTCCTTCTAAACGGTTTAACCGATTTACGTGCGGTTTTCAGAGAAATGTAGATCTTTGCGCTGTGCGTGTTCGTAGATCAAAATCTTCAATCTAATATGCAAAAAAAAAGTAAGCATAAATGTTTTTTTCATCGATAATCCAGGGTTACATCCGAGGAGAATGCATTTACAAAAAAATGGAAAGATGTTGTTTTTTTGCGTAAAAAAAGTTTGTTTTTGAATGTTTACAAACAGCATTTGTTTTTCGTGGATTTCAATCAGATTCTTTCCTTAAATTCCTTATAATTTCCACAAATTTATTTCTGTTTACTGGATTTTTGGTAATACCAAAATAATTTTAAATTTAATAAATTTTTATAAATCATATTCCTACATAAGTACACCCCTCCGTTGGTGAGAAGACCGGAGATTGACGTTTGCAAAAAGAATGCCATATTTGAAAAAATATTTATTTTATGTTTTGGAATTCAACCATAAACAAGTACCTACTTAAATTCAATATTTGAATATTAACAGTTTTTAGTTTTGGAATTTAATCACAAATAAGCACCAAGGTACCTATTAATCAATGAAAAGTCTTTTTCCAAGCTTATAGCAGGCAAGCCAACGTTCGGGCAGGACAACGTCTGTCGGGTCCGCTAGTAACTTTATAACTATAAAGGAATCAGATCTCACGAGAACTTAGAGCCACAAGATGCACCCGAGTATAGCCGAACGTAATCAGACACATCCCGACCGCAAGCTTCAGCCAATTTTTGACCTAATCTCAGGTCGGTTACTAAAGAAAGAATACCATTTAATATTTGAAAATATTTCTATATTTATTTATATATACGCCCTATGGGCATTTTTAAGGACATGTTTATACATAGAAAATGATTATAAAGGAAAGTAGAAAGTCTCGATGGTTTATAGTAGACTTCGTGGGAGTGGAAGCGGGAGAGAGGTGTTTATAATTGAATTTGATTCAGTGATCATTTGAAGGAAAACAACTTGTTGTCAAAGACTGGTATATGACTACTTACCGACTTTTGTATGCCTACCGGTTTTTTCAGGACACTAATAAAATCGTGGGGTTCATTGTCCTTGATTGATGACACCTGGGCCCCGATAGCAATGGGAAGATAAAGACGTCATATCTTCACCTTGACGGTATAGTTGAAGATAAATTCTCCAGAGCGAATACGAAGATACACTACCGATCCCCAACCTTCAAGTTTTGGGTGGGCATATCGATATGAAACAAGGGAAAGCGTACGTCACGGTACACATATCTACGCACTAAAATTACGTAGCTTCAGTGTGACGTTATCGTTGAAGATAAAATTCTCCCGATAGATTACTAAGATACGGTGCTGATCCCCCCCCCGTAATTAAAGTTTTTATTTAAGTACGTCGGTTTGTACCGACGGGTCTAGAACCCCTCGATACGTTTATCTACCCATTGAAAGTGACAAAAGTTTTTTTCCACCGAGCAATTTTTCCTTTAATTACGATTTATTTTAATTTTTAATAGTTTTGAGGTTGGCACTTTTTTTCTTAAAAGCCTATTAAAATTTTGAAGTCGAATTAAATTCCGACACAACTGTCAGTTTTGGAAACGAGTGGCTAGATGTCTTCTGTCAATCTTTAACTGGGTTAGGAGCTCCAACCTTCAACCGCAAAATCCTAAAAATTAACATGTAAATCCCACTGTACGCCTTCGCCATAGTATTTGCCGTACAAAAATATAAACCGACGTGCTGATAGGACACTTGCTGTTGTTAGCTAACACTAACGTGCATTGATTATTATGAAAAATGTTTAATCTTGTGGGACAATAGAGAAAGGAGGCCACTAATACGATGGAACGTCGCATAATTGGCTATATTGAAAGGTCATTTGATTATTGATTGAAGGGACATTATTCATCAAAGCCTTCCTAATCTGAAATATTTTTGTATTATTCAAATATTACAACAGTAATGAAGAACGTTTCTAAAAAATAAATATGTAAAGCTAGGCATCTGCGGGGTTTATGACCTGTCATTGGGTGGTTTATGTGTCCACTTTACACACTGTGTATCATTCGCCATTTTGCTCATATTTGAACACCCATATATATGTTTTTTTTATTCATCTAATTAACTAACTAACCATCACGCCATTTCCCCAGAGGGGTAGGCAGAGAGGATTGAACGCCACACCACTCTGTCCTGGCGGCACACTTCCTTTGCTTCCTTCACATTCACACATCTTCTCATGCACGCACGTCGATTATTCCGACTTTTCACATGACCACTTTCAAGAATTTGTTGTACTTGATCATGCCATGTCTTTCTCGGCCTTCCTCGACTTCTACAACCAGACACATTCGCATCATAAATCTTTTTAGCCGTTCTTTCATCATTCATTCGCTCCACATGACCGAACCATCGCAAAAGACCTTTATTAATTTTGTCGATAATGCTTAACTCAGCCTTGCATTCTGCTCTAATTTCGACATTAGGGCACCTATCATACATTGTTTTTCCGCACATTCGCCTGAGGGATCGCATTTCAACAGCATTCAGTCTACTTTCGTCCCTTTTTTTCCAACTCCATGCTTCGCTTCCATACATTAGGGTTGGTACTCGAACTCCATTATGAACTGCTAATTTAGCCTCTTGCGATAGACACTTATTTGCTACGACAGACTTTAAGGCACCATTAACTCTGTTACCGGCACTAACCCTCCTTTCAATATCCTTGTCCATATTTCCATCTCTAGTAAACATACTACCCAGATATACAAATTCAAAAAATAATCATGCATATTAAAAAAAAAATTAGGCCAAGAGCATTAAAGAAAGTGGAAGCATGTACATTATTAAATAATAGCAAAAATAAAAATCATTACAAAAGACAACACGCTTAGTTGTATATAAACATATGCAAAGTCTCGCAGCAGTCTCCTGCAATGGTCTCTCTTTAGACAAAATCCAAACTTGTACACTTCTCCTGAAAATAGCCTTCTTTTTCGTAATCCTTCAACTCGTCCCTCTGTTGATGTTTGTGAAGTTAAAGTCTTTTCCCCCTTCTTCTCGATGAGTTCTGCCGATTGGTCGGTTGACTTAGCGTAAACTGGAAACCGATCACAACTCTCTTATCATTGGTTGATACGGAGGAACTAGTGACGTCGTTCAAAGTAGTTTTTTTTTATACATTTTCAAGAAACTTTGCCGTAAAACTTAATGCTTTACGGCGCGTAAGAATACATTTTTATATCTAATTTCACGTAGCACTGAACTTCCTCAATGGAATGGAAAAATTAAGATGTAACAACAAACAAGCCACCACGCCGTTTCCCCGTGGAGGTAAGCAGAGAGGATAAAACGCCATATCACTATTTTTGCACTCAGACCTCGCTTCCTTCTAGGAAGAAGCGAGGAGATGATAAGTCATTCATTCATTTCCTTATGCACTCGCGCCGATTATTCAGACTCATGTCACGTCGTTCTCGGTCTGCCTCGTTTCTGCATCCATCAATGTTCGCATAGTCAATCCTTTTGGCCGTTCATTAAAAAACACCGTAAAGTTCTTCACAATATCGGAATCCCCGCGAGTCACCATTGAGTTTTTTTTTCAAACAGCAAAAATATTTTTTTTCTTTTTTTTCTGTGTGTGGAAGCGAAGAGTGGAATAAGGAAGTTCAGACCTACGGGAAATTGTTATTCTTACGCGTGTTCAAAAACGGAGCGTTAAAACAATTTAACCCAAACTTTGCCGCACAAGAAACTTTGCCGCACAAGCGGCAAAGTTTCTTGAAAATGTATGAAAAAAAAAAACTACCTTGAACGACGTCACTAGTTCTTCTGAATCAACCAATGATAAGATCATTTCGATTGATTTCCGGTTTACAGTAAGTCAACCGACCAATCAACAGAACTCATCGAGAAGAAGGGGAATAGAACTAGAGACGTCACAAGCGAAGTTATTTCAGAATTACTAAACTTTAAAAAATGATAGCGCTGGTACCATACATATATATATTTTTTTAAATATTAGCTTGGTTTAATAGTCTATTGAAAAATATTTAAAAAATACCTCTGAACGTCTTCCCTTTCTAATACAACCCGATCTGTTACATTAAAAAATAAAAATCGACCTTGCAATATATATATATATTTTTTTACCCAAATCGCCACTGTCCTGTGAAATTTGCTCCGGCTCGTGACATCTGTGCGTTTTATTTAAAAGTTATTTCCGCGCGGCCGGGACGCAAACCAATCTTCCAAATTTCCCAGTCAAAGCTTTCGACGTCTGCCGACAGAGCGACGCCTCTGTGTAGAGCGATTTTCTGAATGTTTTTTCCTGAATTTTCGATAGATCACGCTTTTTATTTATTTAAATTTTTTTACTTGCTACGTTAATTTCCAAATTCTAGCCGTAAACTACTCGATAAACTCAAATGACTTCAGAATACATGTGTTAGAAAGAAGTATATTTGGTTTAAGGAAATATGATATTATCTGATTATCGTTTTCAGCTGTCACTTATGCTACTACCAATAACATCGCGCCATTTCCCCCTGGGTTAGGCAGAGAGGATGGACCGTCACACACGTCCATCCTGACATGCATTCCTAGCTTGTTCCACATTCATATACCAAAACTCTACAATTTAATACCAGCTGAGAATCGTGAGGAAAAAAACCTAATTTCCTTAAAAAAAAATAGTCAAAAAACTATTAAACAGCAAGTGAAACTTAAGTGTGCATATAAATATATTTTATTCTTTATTTATTATTTAACTATGTACTTACTTTTAATTTATTTTTTTTAAATGTAATGTAACCCGCAGACAAGCTTCAGCTTTGCGGGAACAAAAATACAACTATGCATGTTACTGATTTGTAAAAATGAATAACTTAAAAAAAAAAAAAAAAAACTTTTTTCTTGCAATCATTCGCGGCCAGTCTGCCGGTTGGTCCATTCACGGTGAGTCAACCGAATATCTTTCACAGCTGTCATATCATCGGTCGATTCGTATGAACGAGTGACACCGTTCAAAGTAGTTCGTTTCTATAAAAATATTTTATCCGTACATTTTCAAGAAAAGCTCTAATTTTTACCGCGCGCACGAAAACATGTTCTGTTTCCAATTTCCCGTAGGGCTGAAGTTCCTCGCTGCTCAGATAAATAAGTAGAAGTGTACAGAGTATTTTTTAATTCACAATTTATATACAAATATAAGTTGCATACAGATCTCGCTTCCTCTACATACATACATCTTCTCATGCACGCGCGCCGATTATTCCGACTTTCCACATGTCCATCTCCAAGCATTTGTTTGATTTGTTAATGCCACGTCTTTCTCGGTATTTCTGTATTTCTGCATCTATCAACATTCGCATAGTAAATATCTTTAGTCTTTCTTTCGCTGTCCATGTCCGAACCGACGCGGAGCTCCTTCCTCGATTTTGTCGATAGTGCTCATCTCAGCCTCACATAATGTGCGGATCTCGAGATTTGTGCATCTATCGTGCACAGTTTTACCAGACATTCGCTCGAGAGATCGCATTTCGACGACATTCAGCCTACTTTCATCGCTGTTTTTCCTAGTCCACGCTTCGCTCCCATGCGCCAGCCAGGGTCGGCACCGGGACTGCATTGTGAACTGCTAATTTGGCCTCTTGCGACAAATAAAAGTTGTCGTACAATTCCTCCGATAATTAATAATAAAGTTTCATTTCGTAAAAGCCCCGAGCGCGCGAGGGTCGCAATGTGAAACCACCCCTCAGAGTTGTAGTTATTGAATTAAGAGGCGCGCGTGCGCACGGCGCACCTACAGATTATATATTAAGGGAGGTGCGCACGCACCCCCGTCTGACGAGTTTCCTCCCCGCTCTTCCGCGGTTCGAATCTCCGAAAAGAATATTCACGAACGAATCTCTGAATGTTTTACAAGGGTTGAAAATTGTGCATTACTTGCACTGTTCCACGTTTTTCTATATGTTCGTAATGTATTTCGAAAATAATTAATTAACTGATGTGACAATAATAAATTTAATTAAATACGCACATTCACGCAGACTGGACCGCTGTGCACGTGCAAACCACGAGCCCACTGCGTGACATCGCATGGTTGGCCCAATTTACAACACGGCATGATAAAATATTTGTATTCGGTTAACGAAGTTAGTCGTAAACTGTATAGCAGTTTGCACTCACTTAAAAGATTACATAATTTCTTGCCAATTAATGTTAAGCAAACATAAGTCCAGAGCTTACTTCTTCCACTCCTTGACAATGCGGACGTATGTTATCCAGATGCTAACTCTGAATTACTCGATAAGTTAGAACGACAGCAGAATATTTATTTACGTTATATCTTTGATCTTCGCAAATTTGACCACACAACCGAGTATCGCACGCAACTACACTGGCTCAGTATCAGGCATAGAAGAAACATTCACATTCTTTTGCTTCTTCACAATATTTAAAAAAATCGCCTGTTTATATGAGAGAGCTCATCCAACCACTTTCACAACACGGACTATCTCTTCGTTCTAGTAACGAGAGAACCCTTTTAATACCCTGTCATCGCTCTAATTTTATTTCCTCCTCTTTCGCAGTAGTAGCCGCTCGATTGTGGAATAATCTACCCACTAATGTTAGAGACGCCCCTTCTTTATTTACATTTAAGTCAAGATTGAAATGTCACTATCTAAATATTTAAATTGTTCCTTTATCCTTCTTCTTTCTTCCCCATCCCCTCTCCTCTCTTCATAGTATAGTGTTAATTTTTTTTTAAATATATTTTTATTTTGTCAATCTTTGTTTTTAATTTTTGTATAAAATTGTAAGATTCAATATATCCATGTGTTTATAATTTTATCGAACTGAACGGTTTGGGTAGGTAGGAAGAAATTGCCTTAAGGCGATATGCCCGCCCTTATATGTATATAAAGTGTCAAATAAATAAATAAAATACAATACGGTAGATCGATATTTATTGTTTTACAATTATTTAACAATTTACAACAGGGATGAAGAATACCTTAAATCAGGGAATATGGACGTCTAGGCATTTAGGGGGCTTATGATTTGCCATTGGCTGGTTTAAGTGGCTACTTTACACACTGTGTAGCATTAACCATTTTGCCTATGTTTGAACATCCATATTTCTTGATTTTAGTGAAGTGGAAGGAGGTTATGAAAAATACACCACAACACCCAGACCAATTGAGAAAAAATTATTTCTTGGATTTTTCTCTTGTAACTGGCGGGAATCGAACCCGCAACGCTAGTTTCACAGTTGGCCGTCTAACCAACTGCGCCACGGCGCCTGGTAGAGGAGGTTTCGAACCAACCCGCAATCTAGCCACAGGGATTTTAATGATGTTTTATCAAAATCTTAAAATTTTCGGAAATTGACTGGGGCTTATTCGATCTCATGGTGTACTGGTTATCGCGTTTGCCAGGCATTAAATAAATAAATAATTGTAAACCATTAAATATCGATTCAACGTTTTGTATTTTATCAAGCCGTGAAGATTTTTTCCGTGGTGTGAAATGGGTTAATCATGCGATATCACGCAGTGGGCTCGTGGTTTGCACGTGCAC
Organism: Micrasema longulum; assembly: GCF_059751315.1. Classification (NCBI taxonomy): domain Eukaryota; kingdom Metazoa; phylum Arthropoda; class Insecta; order Trichoptera; family Brachycentridae; genus Micrasema; species Micrasema longulum. The sequence continues at coordinate 49,257 of NW_028277833.1, forward strand.
AGCGGCCCAGTCTTCATGAATGTGCGGTAGACTTGCATATTCGCTTCTCAAAATGTCTTGATCTATTTGATAACAAGTTTTCTTTCATGCTTAAGGCTGTATATTTTGCTAGTAAATATTTCTGTATAGGACGCTTTGACCGATATGAATATTAAAATTTTAACAATATTTTGAGTTTGTCCAAATTTTTTTAGACAAGGACTGGATTCAACTCCCCGGGGAGCTGTTTATATTAACATATAACAACAGAGATGAAGAACATTTTAGAGAAGGTAATATAGGAGTCTGGGCATCTACAGGGCTTATCATCAACATTAACAGATGAAAGAATTGACGGAATATAGATGTTCAAATATGGGCAGAATGGTGAATGTTACACAGTGTGTAAAGTGGCCACTTAAACCAGCCATCGACAGGTCATAAGCCCTGTAGATGCCTAGACTTCTATATTACCTTCTCTAAAATGTTCTTCATCTCTGTTGTAATATGTTAATTAAAATTTTACTAAAATCGTACTGTCGAAATGAAGTATTTGCAACCCAAATTTCTTCCTAAAAAATAGACGAAAACACAGTTTCAAAAAGGGTAAGGATCAAACTACTACCACTACTATTATCGTGCCATTTCCTCGTAGGGGTAGGCAGAGAGAATAGACCACCACATGTCACATGTCCCTTCGGTTCTGCCTGCTATTGACATGACCAGACTTGAGATTTTGGTTTATCTGATCATGCCACGTCTTCCTCGGTCGTCCTCGTCTCACGTTGCCATATATACATGTTTTACCATTCTTTCTACATGACCGAATCATCTCAGAGACCCTTTCTTAATCTCATCGATTTCATCATTCGTAACACTGTCATACATTGATTTCCCACACAGTCGTCCAAGAGATTGCATTTCGACCGCGTTCACTCGGCTTTCATCCGTCCTCTGCCAGTTGCATGTTCACTTCCATACATAAGTGTTGGGCCTATGAAAAAACTTACGTATGAAAACCACATCGAAAATATAGTGAACCGGGCACACAGAAACTTAGGTTTTGTTATCCGCACTTGCCAAGTTTTTAATGATATTGGTAGTATCAAATTAATTTATTTCGCTTACGTTCGTAGTCTCCTTGAATATGCCTCCTCTGTGTGGTCTCCCCAGTATTCCATACACAAGATAAGGCTTGAAAATATTCTCTCTTAATATCTCAATTGGAGATCCAGATTTACGGACCTTAACTATAAAACTTCTTGTCATAAACATAATATACTTAGTCTTGAGGATCGTCGTTTGTTATTAGATATGGGTATTTTACATGACATTCTTAATGGACGTCTTGATAGTCCTGTTCTGGTTTCTGAGTTGGCCCTTAACGTACCTGGCTACCGCACCCGTCACACGAATCTATCTCTTTTCCATGTACCCACAGTTCGCACCAACTATGCTCAGAACTCTCCTCTGATTCGCTTGACGCGTAATTATAATTTATTTTTCAATAACATAGACATATTTAATTACAGTAAACCCACTTTTAAAACCAAAATTAAAAAACTATTATTTGAAAAAAATTATGTTTCGTTATAAAAAAAAAATATTTATATTTTTACATTATAATTTTAAATTGTTTCTATTCACTCATATCAAATACACACTTACCCTGTCCTTAAACCTACCCTCACACCCATATACAATCACACACATATTCACATACCTACCAAAACCACACTCCACTTTTTTACACACGCATCCTCACACACAAAAAAAAACTCGCACACATGCACTTCTATAAATTATATTTAACTGAACTGGATTTTTATAATTGTATTTATGTGAAAAACTGATTTGGCTTTATTTTATGTTTTTTTTTATTATGTTGTGTATATTTCTTTGTATTGCTGTTGTTTTTCTTAATAAACAAAATAATAAATAAATAAAACTCCGCTGTGCGCTCAGTTTTTAACTGAAATAAATTTTATATTTGAAGCACTTACTTTGTTGTTATTCATCGGGTGGATTCTTTTTTATAAATGTCATTTTTTCTTAACAACTATCTAATTAACATATTACAACAGAGATGAAGAACATTTCAGAGAAGGTAATACAGAAGTCCGGGCATCTACAGGGCTTATGACCTGTCAATGGCTGGTTTAAGTGGCCACTTTACACACTGTGTAAAATTCACCATTCTGCCCATGTTCGAACATCCACATTTCCTCAACTCTTCCATCTGTTGACTTTTGTGAAGAAAAGAGCTGAAACCTTTATTACGTGAGTGAGATTCATCCAGCTGAACCAAATCACCTACTAGGTAACGTCTGATAACAGTTTTCCAATTTTAATAGTGAAATAATAACTTTTAAATAATTTAATAACTTTTACCAGGTAGTTAATTCAACAATGTTTGAGTATGTCTAAATGCTTGCAGACTGGCTGGATTTCCTCCCTAGGGAGTTATTTATATTTAAATTTATTTCAACAGAGAGGGAAAACATTTTTTTGGCAAACGTTACACAGTGTGTAAAGTGGCCACTTAAACCAGCCATTGACAGTTCATAAGCCCTGTAGATGCCTGGACTTCAATATTACCTTGAATTGCATTGCAAAAGATGTAAACATTAAATGTGCCAAAAAAAATAAAATAATTTCAAGTGAGAAAAGAATAATTCTTAACATTTGCGTTTTCCATGGAGTTAATAAATTAAAATAAATAAAAATACCGAATGCGCACCCCGAACCAACCACGCACACACATGAACGCACATATAAAACATACACAGACATATACATTACATGCGGCACATATACATACCACAAACCACTCAAGATGCACATTCAGCAACTATCCCAAATAATCTACCCCATGAAGAAATTTTCTGTACAAATGCAACGTGCAGTTAAAACTGTCTACATCAATACCGAGTCCATTATAATTTCAAAGATACTTAAATATCAGAGTAAAATAACACTAATTTTTCTAAATTCGCAATTCATCTGATAGGAAAAAATCACGATTTTAATAAAGACACCGGATTGTAAGTTCTCCATGTTGAAAATAAAATATTTAAAAAAAAAGCCTACTTTGAAATTTTAGAAATTAAAAAAGCTGTTCATAAAAATTAAATAAAAAACAAGATTTCCTTTAGTCCACTCCAGTCTAGTTTTAAAGATCAAATCTATCTCACTTCACAGTTCCCGTCTTCTAAAGAACAACGTGACAAAAACACTTGACCTATTAGTTGCCTATGCATCGATGATATTTAGTAATTACCGTTAAAATAAAATAGGATAGAATTCTTTAGTTGAGTATACCTTGATAAAGTAGCTTTAAAACTGGTCGGTTAAATAATAAATAATAACTAAATTTATTTCAACAGAGAGGGAAAACATTTTTGGGAGGGGAATATGAAAGTCTAGGCATTTACAGGGCTTATGACCTGTCATTGGCTGGTTTAAGTGGCCACTTTACACACTGTGTCACATTCACTACATTCATTTAGACTTCCATATTCCTAATAAATAATATTAAATAAATAAATTTAAATATGAATAGGGAGGAAATCCAGCCAGTCTGCAAGCATTTGGACATACTCAAACATTGTTGAATTAACTACCCTGCAAAAGAAGAAGTATAAAATTGGAAGAAAAAAAATTAAGCGTTGCCTAGCAGGTGATTTGGTTCAGCCGAATGAATCTAACCCACGTGATCAAGGTTTCGGCTCTTTTACTTCACAAAAGTCAACAGATGGAAAAGTTTAGGAAATGTGGATGTTCAAACATGGGCAAAATTGTGAATGTGCCACAGTGTGTAAAGTGGCCACTTAAACCAGCCAATGACAGGTCATAAGCCCTGTAGATGCCTAGACTTCTATATTTCCTTCTCCACAATGTTCTTCATCTCTGTTACAGTATGTTAATATTAACAGCTCCCTAGGGGGTTAAATCCAGTTCATGTCTACAAAAATTTGGACAAACTCAAAACATTGTTGACAATCCACCTGGTCCAAGAAGAAATATAAAAATTAAAAATTTGTTTTCGGGCGTTGCCTAGTATGTGAAATAATTCGATCTTATGCATCTCTTCACAGCAATAAAGGTTTCAGATCTTTAACTTCACTAAAGTCAACAGTTGGAAGAATTGAAGGAATGTAGATGTTCAAATATAGGCAGAATGGTATACAGTTTTTAAAGTGGCCACCTAAACCAGCCAACGATAGGTCATTAGCCGTGTAGATGCCCAGACTTCTATATTTCCTTCTCTAAAACGTTTTTTATCTCTGTTGTAATATGTTAATTCACCATTCTGACTATGTTTGGGCGTCCGTATCTATTTGATTCTTCCACGTGTTGATTTTTGTGAAGTTGGAAGAGCTAAAAATTTATCGATGCCGGTGAGATTCATCCGACTGAATTATTTTACTCCGCCTGAAAGGCAGACCGGGGTGAACAAAAGAGGTGTGGATGAAAATGGGTGATAAATGTGGGTGATAGAAAGTATGGGAAACATTTGGAAAAGGTCTTAATCCAGCAGAAGAAGAAAAACGCCGTGACAGGCCGTAAGCCCTTTACATGTCTAGACTGCCACGTCCCGTCTCTCGCGTAATGCTAAAAATAGACTAATTTTGAAATGATATCGGCGCGCTCGGCGATTGTTGACTTTTTGTCGTCAGGCCGAAGGGAGGTGCGCCCTCCGCGAGTCGCACCCTTTTACCGAAAGTACTTCTGGGAATATTTCAAATTAATTTGCTTTGTCTGAATCTTCGGTCACGAAACTCCACACCGCCGTCGTCTCGACGGATCAATATTTTCCAGCGCGACTCGCCTCCGCGGGATCCTTAAACGTCGATTCGTTTCGTTTTTCGCTGTAAAGCTGAATGTAGTCGGAGACAAATAAATTCAAATCGCGGCTTATGAAATTTGACTTTTAAAGGCATCTCAAACCGATACGAAGACCGACGGTCTTCGGCGATTTTAAGGTGTGGAAGGAGCGCTCTCGCTAAAGTTGCATTTAAAATGCATTAAAAAAATATATCTTATTTCGGCTCCATCGTATTATTAGAGCTGAGGGCGATTACAATGGAAATTCAACAGATTTATCTGTAAGAAAATGTATATATTTTGTATGCGTCAAAAGATACCGACGAAGATGCTAGAATTTTATATACAAATATACCCTTTTTCCATTTTGTTAACCCTGGTTCGTATTAGGATGGCCCGACGAACACGAATGTTCCATTACGTTTCGTGTTAATCATCGATTTTTGTTCAATCGCACTTTCTTTTTACCCGTTCGTACAATGAAATTCTAACGCGAGCCATTTATTCGTTCGTTTTAATCTCTCGAGTCTGTTTGCATTTGCGCGGAACGACAAATATTCCAAAATGCAAGCTCCGCTGTGGGGAGTTCGGACGCGGAGTGCGTTGACCCCGTAACGTATCGATCTCGAAAGCGAACGCGTGTGCGTATATTGCCACCCCCGCCGCCGTCAGTCAGCGGGGATTCGCCATTTTCCTCGACCGGATTAAAATCATCCCGACGCCCCTACGGCGCTACGGCGCTACCCCTTCATCGCGCGACGAGGCATCGGTACACTTTTCTACTCACTTAGTTTGAACCACTCCGTTGTACCGCAGATCGCACTAGCATTTCCAAAAACACTCTGATCACATTTCGAACATCAGTTTTGTCCGGATGGTCGCGGGCAGACAGTGGAGACCCGCCTGAAAAAATACACGATATTATACACTTTTTATCTTTCGCTCGTGCGCGGCTGACGGCGGCGCCTGTGGGTTCCTCTCCTGCGTTCCTGCCTCGCGTGTGGGGCGTGTTGAATGTCCACCGCGTCCGCTGTCATGTCCCGGCGCAGCAGTATGGCGCCAGGCGCTAGTAGCAGTACTGCTGTGACAGGACAATATAGCGGCCGCGGCGGCCGGCCGGCCCGCACTGAGCCGGGGCAGGGCGGCGAGCGGCCGCCGCGGCGCGCGCAGCGCCCCCCCGGCCCCCCGTCCAGGGCGGCACTCGCCCTATTCTACATCGCCCCGAACCGAGATCCCGTACGACGGACAAATACCGCGTTACGACGGGGATAAATAACCGCCTTTCGAATGGAAGTCTAGACATTTACAGAGCTTATGACCTGTCTCATGAAACATGCGACGGTCGAATATTGTCATTGTTGAATATCGCACCCCCAGAAGTATGCACTGTAGCCTCTAGCATCTCGGTTTCTGCAGTATTCTTCTCAATATTTTACTCGGTTGATTTCAAACAATACTGACGTTTATATATCTCGCCCAAGTTCACGGACAATTTGAGGTCACGACCGGAATTCGGCAAAGCTGTGTTCTTGTACCGTCCCTTTTCTATGAAAACCGAAAAGCTCCGTAACCTAGATAGAGCAGAGCAAATTATTTTGTAACGATTGTAACTACTAAACTATTTCATCTCAATAACGAAAAATATAATAAATCGCAATAATTGATGTTTGTTCCCAGTCCGTTCCCTAGTACCACCCCTCTTACGATAATGGGCGGGAACGTGTAGCGTGTAGAAAAGCGGTTCGGAAAAGCTCGGATAGATTCGGCAACTTCGGAACGAGCCTCGGGCGCCTAGCAACGCTCACACGCCACTCCCAACTCTCGAAGCCTCCACTTAAATCACCCCCCCTCGCTAAAAGCGTCTGACCGCCGCACGTTCCACTCAATCGCATGGAACATTTGCTTCGGTATTTTCTACTCGAGTAATACACCCTTTTACGAATGGGGTGGGACGTTTTTGTCTCGCTAGGGTTCGCCTTCGGCTACGTTCGGGTGTTCCCGTCGGGTGGTTTCTGCGCACGATTGTATTTTTCGCGCGCCCGGCGCAGGTTTTCCGAGAGCCGTCTTTCGCTCGACTGTCTCCGACATACTTCGTACCTCGTTCGGGAAAGGGGGTTTAATTGTATCATTGACGCTCTCAATTTGAGAATATCATCCGGTGACGTCATGAGAATATTGGGTATATTTCCCGCACTGAGATTAACATCTTTTCTTTCAATTTACATACGAAAAGCCTCAAATAAATTGAATCATGTCAAAAAATGCTAGAGCTTTCATTAATCACGAGCGTTTGATGTAAAAAATCTACAACAATTTCTATCATCACTGAAAGCTCTATCTTCTCCAACCTTCAACCTTCAACCTCGAGATAGAACTCCGTTAGACAAACACATTATTGTCAATTTCTACTAGGTGCAACCAACGTACAGTGTAGTCTACAATGTGTACTGGATGTGGCACTCCAGCTAAAGCTGCTTGTCTATTACGAAAAACGATTACAATTTACGAAAAAACACATCTTCGTTATTAACAATGGCTCATTTTGCCTTTTGCGACAAAAATTTGTTTGGTAAGGTTGATTTTAGTGTATCATTCAAAATTTGGAAATATTAATATATTCTTTAAAATCCTACCTTGAGAAGAGGGGGGTTCTTCAAATCGATCCAATCTGACAGCGGCCCATTTCGAGTCAATCTGGAAAGACAAAAAAACAATAATTATTATTAATTGGTTAATTTATCAACAGTACAGAAACCTTGAAATATCTCATTTAGGCCACCAAAAAACATATTTTTGAAATTTCTAGATGCCTGCATCTGCAGGTAATGAATTTAATTTCATTTTTGTTGGATCAAAATAACATAACAAATAAAACAAAATCGAGACAACATGCCAGGCCAAGAACCCTTGAGCAATAGCTCGATATTATAAAGGCATATAAAGTAGTTGTCAAGACGCTTGACTCACGCACGGAAGGTTCCGGGTTCGATTCCCGGTGAGAACACAACAATTAAAATGTAATTTTTCTCAAGCCTGGGTGTTCTGTGATGTAATTCACCACTGCAATTGGGCCTCCTGGCCTGTTGTGGTGCAAAAATAAATAATAAAATAATAATACTCTCCAATAGCCAGAGCGTTTGCCTCTCAAACATACTTTCACCGATGTGAAAGATGCCGATCCCCAAAGTGATTATGTTCGGCTGCCTGACTACTCTTCCCGTCGGCATTATCAGAGGCAGGATGGTTCCGGAAGCCGGGAGGAAAAACAGTCCGTGCTGACGCTGTCGAAGGTGTCCATCCAAAATGACCGAGCTATCGATATTACCTTTTATTATTGTTACTATTATGGATAACTTATATAGCGCCATTTTTGTAATATGATACCTCAAGGGCGCTTTACACAGTGATTCCATAGATAAATAAATTTAATTGTATCTTTTAAATTTGTAATCTAATTAAAACAATTTATTTTGTTGTCACATGCTACGGATTTATTCGAATGATTTAGAGAACAAGTGGGTTTTAAGTTTTTTCCGAAACATCACTTCACTTTCACAGCCTCGCACCTCTGCTGGGAGAGCATTCCATGCCGTAGGGCCTGCGACCGCAAATGCGCGTTCACCCAATTTAATGCGCTGTTTGCGTAGAGATATAATAACTTTTCCTCTCGTCGTAGATGTAGCGGATCTAAGCGTGAGACGCCTGTCAGCTAGTTCATCTGGAATGCATAGTTCCTTTAGATATTCCGGAGTAGAGCTGTGCAGTCAATTATACATAAGCCATTATAATAATTCCGAAGTAGGGAGTGATATGACTGAACTTAGAGATTCCGTAAATAAGTCTCGCTGCAGCATTCAATTCAGACTGTAGGCGAGTCATTTTGTTCATTGGTAGACCTGCGTAGATACCATTACAATAATTTTCGGACAAAGGGATTTTGAGTATAATTCAATTAAAATCTATAACCTACTTCCACTATCTATTAAAACAATTAGTAACGGGAAAGTGTTTAAAAAAGCTACAAAAAATTGATAGTGGAGCTAGGTAGAAGTAAAATGGATTGTCTCATTCGCCCAAACCAATATTGAATCAACTGCTCCACAAGTGTCTAGCTTATGTTAGGTTTTTGTTATTTTCATTGTGCGTTTTGTAATATAAATATATATAGATAACAGTCTGAATATTTAGTTAATTATCTCTGTTTATTAAGTTAGTCTTCTTTGTTTATTCTCAAATGTAAAAACATTTCAAAAAAAGTATATTGTTAAGTGTCCTCGGCACGGGTAACCCCAGTGCGGTCACATTATTATTGTTTATATTTTGCAAGAGTAAAATATGAATAAATAAATAAATAAAATCGACTCTAGACACTACAAACGCATATATTAATTGACGGGCGGCATCAACCGGCAAATTTTTGCGTATGCATTTAATTTGTCTCAGCTGATAGAAGCTGGTATCAACATGAAAAATGGGTCCGTTTGAACCCATCCCTTCTAAGTTGCCAACTGTTGGTGCACAGCATGCTCAAGAGAAATGCAGTGGGATAGGCCACGGTCCACGGTCCACGGTCCACGGTCGTCATCCGTTCATTTGGTTCGATGACGCGAGAGGAAGGAGCAAAAGTTATGTCCTTGATAGCTAGAGAGCGCGTGAACTTATCCAAGATGGTCCAACAAGGTTTACTGCCACTTCATACATAATGGAAATCGACTCGCATGTTAGAAGTATTCGCCCTCCTCCACCAGGGGTGCTATTAAACCACTATCGTAGCGCAAGAAAACAGTTTTGCTCGTGTATTTTGTATGCAAATACTTGAGACAACACGGCCACGAAAGCGTTTGGAATACCAGCCCAGATATTCTATGCCGAAAGTGAAGCGTTTTTCTTCTTTCTCAATTGGGCTTTGTGTATCAGGATTGGATATTGGATGCGGTGATGATAACGCTATTGGCGCTTATTTAACGATACCTATATAAAGACAGCGGTTGGCATAATATTTTGTTTTTAGTAAAATACAAAATTTGTCAGTTTTACTTTTGAATGTGGAATTGGTAAATTATTGCCATGCGGTAAGTAGGGTCAACGCACTAATGAATGACCGTTTAAGGTTCAGCTTGTAGTGAAATCCACATTAAAGGTATATTTTTTTTCTAAGTACTTCTACTTTTTTATTGAAATACGAGTATTACAATTATAATTAATATTACTCTAAAAAAATAGCAAAATCACCAGTGAATGACCGCTACTACCCCAGTAAAAATAATACTCGGATTTAGTTACATCATAACATTATAAAACACCTTAACACATTAGAATATGGATATATTCAAAGAATTGCATAAGAAATAACATCAAATAAAACACTTACCACATCTTTCCTTATAAAAACACTATCAATCTCAGAACAATAACGGGAAGACGCACTATTACCTTTTGACAACTCACAGTTCAAAACTGATAGATTTGTTTCTTACCAAAAGATGTGTCCGTCTATTGCTTTTGTCATAGTTTCTAGTGTTAAAAGTTTTTTTGACTGGACACATGTAGCAATTCTAACCAATGGTCATTTACTGGGGGGTGGTCATTTACTGGTGCTTTGACCCTACCGCCAGGCTGCTCACGTTCCTACTTCTCAAGGTAAAGCCGACAGCCAAAATATACAAATGGCAGTAAACTTTCACGCGTACACCAAGCTTTTTATTCTCGTATAATGTCTGACGCGGTAAATTTGAAACAGCGATGACGACAGACCATCATTTTTAGTTTCATGTGACCAGCCATCATAGTTTTGTTTTACCCTTTCATCAAACGACTTTATATTGGAAACAGCACTCACGTGACGTCGGTCCGGGTCCTAAACTGATAGACGGTGAAGCCGAGTACTCCCACCACGGCACCGATGCAGATGACGACCATGGGAATAACCTGTGGAGAACAAATAATTATTGATTTAATAAATAACAACAGAGATAGAGACCATTTTAGAAACGGGAATATGGAATTCTAGGCATTTACGTTTTGCGACCTGTCATTGGCTGGTTTAAGTGGCCACTCAACACACTGTTACATTAATAATTCTGCCTATGTTTCAACATCCATATTTCCTCAACTCTTCCATCCGTTGTCTTTTGTGATGTAAAAGTGCCTTATCACGTGGGTGAGATTTATCCGGCTGAACCAATTCACCTGCTAGGCAACGCCTGAAAACAATTTTTCCAATTTTTTAAATTCTTTTACCAGTTAGCTAATTCGACAATGTTTTGAGTCTGTCTAAGTGTTCACAGACTAGCTGGATTTCTTCCTTAGGGGGTTATTTAGGTCTAAATTTGTTGCAACAGAGAGGGAAAACATTTTTGAGAAGGGAATATGGAAGTCTAGGCATTTACAGGGCTTATAACCTGTCATTGGCTGGTTTAAGTGGCCACTTTACGCACTGTGTAACATTCTCCCTTTCGCCTGTGTTTGAACACCAACATTTCTAAACAATATACGTACACTTAAAAAGAAAACTTCTATAAAGCTAACACGAATAAGATTACTTTTTAAAAACGAACTTATCTGCTAAACACATGTTTTTTTTACACTTATTTGTTTATAAATTTGTATAAACCACTTAATTTTTTAAATTACACTTCGACCGGTTTCGAGGTTACGACCTCATCGTCGGGAATTAAACTAACTTATAATTACACGCGTTGCTATTTATATAATAAAATATTGTATGAAAGAGACAGAAAATTGAAAGAAAGAGAGAAAAAGGAGATAAAATAAATCATAACGGGAATAGTTTTAAAAGAGAACTCGAAGTTAAATTTAATTGATTATTTATTATTTGAAGTTTTTGATTAATGGCTTTACTAATTTCTAATCCTTCTAAATTATCTAAACGAAAACCATTTTTATTGACACGCAAAATTTCTACACCCGTTTCTTGATTAAATTCATGATTTTCGGCTATAAGATGATTTGCGAATTCTGAAAAATTATTATTACTCAGACATCTTATATGTTCTTTGATTCTTACTTTAAATTTACGTGAAGTTTTTCCAATATAGAAATTTGGGCAATTTAAACAATTTAATTTATAAATTCCCGAATGATCTAATTGATCATCCCTATCTTTACAATTTGTTAATATTTTACCTATGTTATTATTAGTATAAAAAGCTGGCCTAATATTGTTAGGTAAAATTTGTGCTATATTATTAGAAAATTAAGAAAGGTATTTTGCGATGGTTCGGTCATATGGAGCGAATGAATGATGAAAGAACGGCTAAAAAGATTTATGATGCAAATGTGTCTGGTTGTAGAAGTCTAGGAAGGCCGAGAAAGACATGGCATGATCAAGTACAACAAATTCTTAAAAGTGGTCATGTGAAAAGTCGGAATAATCGACGTGCGTGCATGAGAAGATGTATGAATGTGAAGGAAGCAAAGGAGGAGTAGGTATATTTTATTTATATCACTACAGAGATGGGTAGAATTTTTGTTTCAAGATTATGGATATTTGAACCCAACCTATGACAGGTCATAAGCCCTGTAAACGCTCGAATATCCATAATCTTGAAACAAAAATTCTACCCATCTCTGTAGTGATATAAATAAAATATACCTACTCCCCCTTGGGATAAAACCCAGAATTGTGTGTGTATAAATATGTAAAATATATATACACATACCAAAAATAATATTGTGGAAGCAAAGGGAAATATTGTGGAAGTGTGCCAGGATAGAGTGGTGTGGCGTTCTATCCTCTCTGCCTACCCCTCCGAGGAAATGGCGTGATGGTTAGTTAGTTAGTTATTAGAAAATGAATTAATGTACAAAATTCTACGCCAGTTCTCATTTTTATGAAAAAAATTAATAAAACCGATCATCGAAATGCGGTCATCCATAAATCTTCTAATCATCCTTTATCACATCTGCTTTCCATTCTATGATACATCGGCTTACTTCAATACCACTAAATAAAAATAATTTTGACTTAGAATTAAATACTATAAAGAGTATTGCTTTCAATAATGGCTATGAACTAAATTTCATTGACAATATTTTGAATAAAAAACTTAAATTAAACTATAGGAATAAATACTTATACAGTTCCCAAAATATTTCCAATAAAAATGAGAACTGGCGTAGAATTTTGTACATTAATTCATTTTCTAATAATCTAGCGCAAATTTTACCTAACAATATAAGGCCAGCTTTTTATACTAATAATAACATAGCTAAAATATTAACAAATTGTAAAGATAATAATGATCAATTAAATCGTTCGAAAAATTAAATTGTTTAAATTGCCTAAATTTCTATATTGGAAAAACTTCACGTAAATTTAAAGTAATAATCAAAGAACATATAAGATGTCTGAGTAATAATAATTTTTCAGAATTCGCAAATAATCTTATATCCGAAAACCATGAATTTAATCAAGAAACGTGTGTAGAAATTTTGCATGTCAATAAAAATGGTTTTCGTTTAGATAATTTAGAACGATTAGAAATTAGTAAAGCCATTAATCAAAAACTTCAAATAATAAATAATCAATTAAATTTAACTTCGAGTCCTCTTTTAAAACTATTCCCGTTATGATTTATTTTATCTCCTTTCTCTCTCTTTTTTTCAATTTTCTGTCTCTTTCATACAATATTTTATTACATAAATAGCAACGCGTGTAAAAAAAAATTAGGTGGTTTATACAAATTTATAAACAAATATATGTAAAAGGTCATACCACAAAGTGAAAAATATTTTTGATAACAATAATATATTTATTTTTTCTCAAAATTACTCTCATAGCATTCTGCAGAATAGTAAGTTTATTTTTTTCCCCTTCAGTTGCCAAAAACAAAATACTAGTACAATAATTTATATGAGGCACAAAAATGGAGTTATAAATCATCCTGCACGAATCTGCATCTATATCTTTTATACAGTTGTCTATGTTTAGATTAAACAGCCATGGTGACATTACACATTCCTGTGTGTAGTAAAGGAATTATTTGAAAACTGTTGGTATTTTTAGTGTTTTTTTTTCTTAATATTTTTTATTTTGTATGACTGTATGTTTTATAATTAAAATTAAATTTAAAAAATACTCGCATCGTGAAATGAAATGTCTTATATGAATATCGATTTGTCTAAACTAATGCCACTGCACAATTTTGAACAATGATCAATAACCGAATGTCTCTCTCCTCGCAGCGGGGGCGCGGGCGGCGCGGTGGGCGCCCTGGACGCCGGCGGCGGCCTGCTGCTGGAGCACCACGCGCATCACGCGCACCACGCGCACCACGCGCACGCCGAGCACCACCACCACCTGCAGCCGGCGCTCGTGCCCGTCATGGGCGGCGCGGCGGCCGCGGCGGCGGCGGCGCAGGCGGCCGCGCAGGCCGCGCAGGCGGCTCAGGCGGCGCAGGCGGCGCAGGCGGCGGCCAGCGCGCACGCGCAGGCTCAGGCCAACGGTACTTTTAAATTATGTTTTTTTACTATACACGCTTACTGCCTTTTATAGAATGCAGCGCATTTTGAAAATTAAACACGTCGGTATTATTTTTAAGGCGAATTTCACGGAACAGTGTAACTAATTCGTTTCGTATCAGAGGGAACGAAAGCGATGTACAAATATACAGGGTGTTCTTTAAACCCTGTCACATCCGAAACCACGATGGTCAGTATGAGAAAGAAGACATGTTGGCACATTAAAATATTTTTTTAGAACGACTAAAATCTTTGAAAATAAAATATAGAAAAAAACAAATGGTTGCTTACTTCTGCAGGGGAGAAGCGAGGGGGGCGCGGCCGTGCGGTTCATTTGTGTTTTTTTCTAAATTTCATTTTTTAAGATTTTAGTCGTTCTAAAAAAATATTTTAATGTGCCAATATGTCTTCTTGCTCATACTGATCATCGTGGTTTCGAATGTGACAGGGTTTAAAGAAAACCCTGTATAAGTGAGATGGATATATAAGGGTATTAGAAGAAAGCTTAGAATTCTCCATTAAATGAGTTATTGAAGAAGATATTTGCGAACAACTTTGAAAAAAAAATTGTTTGATTTGTAATTATGATTCACCAACTCAATGGAGAATGTGTCAAATAGTATAGTTTGCTGTGTCAAATAGTATATTGAAATTTCTTCTTGCGAGACGGTTTTGAATTGCGCTATTGTATAGTTTATTTTGGCATCAATAACTAATTTTCCGTTTTTGGTGGAGATGTCTAAGTTTGCTTCTAATATCCACATGTTTAGTTCTAGATATTTTCGTTGTAGTTTTTTATTTTTTATTGTTCCCTAGGGGGTAGTCACTCCGGCTCTTCGGGGCGCTCCACGCCCAGCGGCGCGGCGGGCGGCGCCGCCCAGCCGGGGGGCGCTCCGGCCGCCGGGCTGCCCGCGGCCGCGGCCGCCGGCGGGCCCAACTCGGCGTCCGCCGACCCCGCCCCCGGCAAGCTGTTCGTGGGCGGGCTCTCCTGGCAGACCTCGAGCGAGAAGCTTCGCGAGTACTTCGGCATGTTCGGCAGCGTAACGGATGTCCTGATCATGAAGGATCCTGTCACCCAGGTACTTTGACGACATTCGCACCACTGACGTATGATAAATAGACACGTTATTCGTATCCTAGCGTATTTCAATAGTAGTAATGCTACGCAGGTCTGCCGATGAATAAAACTAGCAGGAAAGTCAGCCATCACAAATACGGAACTGATTGAAAGTGTAAATATTACATTTGTAGGAGTTTTTATGGTTATTGTGGGGTGTGAATCTTCTACTCTAGTCGGAGACATACAGAAGAAACGATGTAGATGGTCCAAGGTGTATTTATTGCATGGCGAATAAATAATTGATTGAATTTTGTCGCGCGAGTGATGATGTGAACCGACTGCACTTGGGCTACATGCTGGAACTGAGTGACTGCGTTGGGCTGACTGGGCGTTACCACGCCCAGTGGTCTCTTCATGTTCTTCGGGTCTCCGTGGCGGTAATGAAGTTAATGTACTGCAGGACGTTGCTCTTATGCAATCGCGCGTTTTATGTGCGATACTGTCAGCCTTGCAAAATACAATGTACTGTATCCAATAGAAAACGCTGAGTTTCTTCTTGCAGTCGTTGCTTTACATTTCAGGTGAAATCGCACGTCTGTGTGTTATCAACCTTTGATCCCCACAAATGGAATTTAATGCAACAGTATAAATCAATATTCTCGTGACTCGTTTGAATTTTGTCAGCAAAGCTCACTATTGTGATCTTCTTCAGTCTTCATCTCTACACTTCTGAATATAGGCCTCTTCCACACCGTTCCATCCTTTCTTGTCATTTGCTTTTTGTAGCCATCGCTTTCCCAATACAGCGGCTATATTGTCAGCCTATCTCCTTTGAGGTCTTCCGACACCTCTTATTCTCCCAAGGTCTCCACTTCAGAACTTTAGGAGTCTATCTTGTGACATCCTGCCTTGCATACATACCCTGCCCATTGCCACATCAACTTTGCTACACGATCCATGATATCCACCATTTAGGTTCTACACCTAATTTTATCTTGGTATTCTATCTCTTAGGCTTATACCAAGCGTAGGCCTCTCCATGGATCAATGGATCTGACACAATAGGTAATTGTCATTATTATTCTAAAGACATCGGACATCGCATGTCCCACACGTACAAGGTTGGTAGGTAGGTAGGTACTAAAACGACTAATCAGTAAAAAGAGTCAACTCATCTGAAAAAGTAATAAACTGCGAATCAGCTAATTAAAGCTAATACTGAAAGATATCGTATCAATTTATTATGGGCAGCAGGCCCTACATTGAACAGAACAATTATAATGTAGATGATTCGCCTGCAGTCAGTATTAACCGCCACAGTGAGACTTAGTTTTGAAATCTCTAGGTTCAGTGATACCACTACATCACTTTGCGAATTATACTGATGTTTTCCACAGAGGGTGGAATACAAACTTCGACCGGAACTCCGCTCCGGAATATCTAAAGTTATGTTATTATCGAAAGCATTTTATCATCACACGCGCTTGCATTATTATTCGTAGCGTCACGCCTGATCACGGCAAAAATCCGTTAGAATTAAGACAAGGATGGGAACTGCCCACGAATCGGATTGCCATCTATTACGCGCTTGTAACGTGTCTATTTAATTATACGTCACTGATTTGATCTCTAATTATACGCCATCCATATCCTTTCGTATCCTTTTCCCAAATAGAAAACCTCCTTCCAAGATCTCTTCTCATCATTATCCCCTTGTTCTGGTTGCTGGTGCATAGGAACTAACTATACTGGAAAACTAAACGCGTTAGTTATATGTCACATAGAAATAAGGTGATCAGTCTTGGGGTTAGTTAAACCACCTTAAAAAAAACCACTAGGTTTCATTTTTTAAATTTATTTTTTTAACATGCGTATTTTTTGGTTAGGCTGGAGTCCGCCAATGAACCAAGTATATGCCTTTGTTTTTACATTGTGTGTAGATAGTTATCAAAAATATATATTATGATTAATATTTCACTTTGGCCCTGCCAAAAATCGAACCCGGGACCTCTGGAATAGTAGGAGGATGCCCCAACCCCTGCACAACGAAGCGGACTTATCTCCATTCAAAGGAAATCGAGTCGATTGCCTGCCATTCTCGAGGTCCTGGGTTCGATTCCTAACAGAATGGACGTGAAATGTTGGTAATATTTAATTGTTTTTGGACTGGCGCCTAAAGCGCAATCGCGTAATGCGATCAGTTTCCCTTCATGTAACAGATTTTACTAAAGAACTACGCTAATTTGGTTCACTAATGCAGTGCCCTATGCACCACTGGATGTGGAAAGCGGGGTGAATCTTCAAACAACGAGTTCGACTATCAGATGGCAAATGTGGACATCGTAAGACTTTATCAAAATATTGGCATAGTAAATATGGTTCGCAGTCCACCAATGTTTTGGTAATATTTGTATCAATTTAATCATCTTTTCCTTCCTCGGACCGGCATTTCGGCTTTTATTCCCTTCTTCTGCCATCGTATCACCCCATCTTCCCTTCCCTCTTTAGTTGATTTGGAGTTGTGAAGAATGTGATAGTTTCTCAATTTAGCTGTGTTTAAGGGTTCAGTTGATTTTGGGAACGGATCGCGACGCAGTTTGTTGTACGGATAATGTTACAAGTTTCTGCGCGAGCCAACGAGGACCGGACACAAGGCAAGGTTCACAATATAATTACGTAACTCTTAGTCACTCGTAGGTATGTTTGGTTAACCTTAGACTATTCGGGTGTAACAAAATCCCTGGGTACATTAAAACATTACAAACTTTGTAACCTAAGTTACGAAACTATTAACATAGAGTACAAATGCAGATAAACCACCTTTTCATGTATATTTTAGATGTGCAATGCTCTGTATTTTTATTTAATTATCACTGGTCGACAATGATTTTGTTACATGGACTATTCTAGCTGATTCTTATCTAATTTTGCCTGCTGAATCCGAAATTTGTCTGTCAGCGTGTCTAGCCTCTGATGTCATTTTTTATCATTAGTAAAGTGAATACCTTATACTTTATTATTACTGTACTAGTATCACACTTTAACCTGATTTTTTTTTTCACATATAAGCATCCTTCTAAACATTTTTTTTAATTCCCGCCAAACTGCAAAAGCAGTTTTTTTGCAGGGATTTCTCTCTTTAAACATTTTGGTAACACAATATAATAATGTTAACATAAAAATATTTAAAAATCTTAAATATATCAATAAAATAAAAGTTTAAAAAAATGAAATACAAGTAAATCAAGTCTCTTTTGATACCGAAATATATAAAAAATAATAAAGAAACAAGTGTTTGAAAAAAAGTTTTTTGACACTGTTTTAAATCATTTTTTTTACACACTAAACTTAGAATTTAAGAAAAAGATTTTTAAAACCAATTTTACTTTGTTTTTATTTACATCACTATTCTTTATTTTGTGAACCACTCAAACTAGGTAAAATAAGTATCAATGAGGAACTTCAGCCCTACGGGAAATTGGATACAATAAATGTTTTTTCGCGCGCTGTAAAAAATGGAGCATTAAATTGTACAGCGAAGTTACCTTAAAACGAACGAAAAATTAAAAAAAATATTTTAATAAGAACTAACTGCTTTGAATGACGTCACTGGTTCATATAAATCAACCAATGCTAAGAGAGTTATGGCAAAACTGATAGAGAATAAGCGGAAGAAAATCTCTGACGTCACACGCGGAGCTATTTTAGAAACACAAAACTTTCGAAAAATCATAGCGCGATAATACGATATATATATTTTTTTAAAATTTGTCTTAGTTTAATAGTCTAATTAACAAATAAAAAACCACTGAACTTCCTCATTTCAATGTTACTATGCCACGCAACCGTGTGAATAGTCCTGACAACTTTTGCAACGTGTGTGGTGAAGTTACTATCGACCCTAAAAAAAAATTTTAACCCGAGGATAAGGTTTAAGCTTCACATGTCTTCTCTTTACCTTGTGTTGGGAGATTTCACATGTTTGCGAACTACTGCTGGGACCTTGAAAGAGACTAGAACCCCTAAAATTCATTAATAAATTAGGCACTGATATTATTGTAGACGAAGAACTAAAACTTGAAAAATTTTTACTAAACATGGACACAGTTAGGAATTCAGATCTGCTTAGGAATCTTATTGAAAATTGGAGTAATTGTATAATGAAGTGTTCTTTGGCCATACTTGTTTACAAACCTCTGTGCTGACGAGCCTTCACGTTGTGCTAGCCTTGTATTGTGTGAATGTAAATACCTTTTCTGGTAGTTACTATCAAATCGATATCTAAATAGTAACAAATTAGAGCCATAGAATAGCATTTACGGACTGGCACCCTTGCTTTTTAAAAAGTTCGCGTACCTCTTCCTTATCAATTGTAGCTGATCTGTTAATTGATTTAAGAGCCGAGTTTTGTAAAGATTGATTTTTTTTAATGTTGGTTTTACAAGAAAGGCCCCAACTGGTAATACCGTACCTAATAATCGATTCAGCTAATGATTGATAAATAAGTCTTAATGTTTTTATTGATACAAAATATATGTTTTTTTCTATCCGTAAGTTAGGGTTTATAAATAAATTTCAATTAATAACCAAAGTAAAAATGGGAATACAAATTTGTTAATAAATTGTGTACCTTCAACATTCCTTGAAAAAACTTATTGGTAAAATTTCTTCAACCTTACGCGTGCTGTAAAAAATTGGAAAGCAGACTCGGAATAAGCAGGAAAAATTATATCAGAATCACCTCATTTAGTCCATGTAATGTAACATAAAAATGTTTAATTTTGTCGATCAGTATTATTATTTGAACTATTGTGGGAATATAATTTTTATAACTTGGTTGTGTGTATATATTTATTATATCTACATACTTTTCTTGAATCCTTATGTTAACAAATTAATTTCATCCCTGCAGTACTTGTATGGTAACTTTTGTATCAATACGTTTCATGCCTATTTTTTTACCATAGCTCTGTGACTAAGTCTAGACTTGTATACTTTATTTCAATTTAAATCATGGTGTCTTCATAGTGTAAAATACAGGAAAACCTTGATGTAATTAATACTAATCTAGCCGTAACATTATCGAGTTGGTGCGAATCGGCCAGTTGCACCGAAAAAAGTCGGAAGTCAAATGATGGTCGCGTTTTCGTCAAAATTAACAAAATACGAATTCTAGTATGTCCAAATGATCTAAATTTGTCGCGACAGAGTGGGAAAACATTGTTGAGAAGGGACGTGTAAGTCTAGGCATTTACAGGCCTTATGACCCCTCGAAACATTGTAGGATTAAATAAACAGTATTTACGAAATAAATTATACTATGCAAATTTACAAAGAAGAAAAAAATAGCTGATTTGAGATGAACAAGTCAATCAGATACCAAAATGATATCAAAATTCCTAAATTCCACGCTATTCATTGGGAATTTTTTTTTTTTTTTTAATGGTGTAAAAAATTATAAAAATCTCCTCAACTAACTAAAAAACAACTGTCTGAATTCAAACCGTGTCTGTTGGATTTGTTCCAATGTTTCGGCTACCATTGCAGGAGCCATCTTCAGGGTAAACTGAGTGTTTTGTAGAAAAAAGTATGTGTTTAAGTACTAGTAATTTGTACCGTGTCGCAGTCGGCAAATTACACAGACACGGTATCACCCAAAAGATAAACAAATTAAAAACATGTATTATTGTATTTAACTAAATGAATTGAAGGTGACGCCCGGAAAAATTGTTTCCGGGCGTCGCCTAGTAGGTGAATTGGTTCAGCCGGATGAATCTCATCCGCATGATAAATGTTTCAGCTCTTTTACTTCACGAAAGTCAACAGATGGAAGGGTCGAGGAAGTGTGGATGTTTAAACATGGGCAGAACGTTGAATGTTACACAGTGTGTAAAGTGTAAAATACTGGTCATAAGCCCTGTGGATGGATGGAAAATGCCCGAGTTGATTCTAGATACATTAGATTAATATAATTCATTTATGACAACGCTACTATGGATGCGAGGATTAATGAGGACACAAAAACTGATAAAATAAAAATGGAGAAGGGTGTCAGACAAGGTGACACAATACCGCCAAAGCTCTTTACGCTAGCCTTAGAGGATGTATTTAAAATCCTTAATTGGGAAAATAAGGGTGTAAAGATCGATGGCATGTACCTGAGTCACCCCAGATTCGCAGATGATATAGTCATAAGTAAAGACATGGGATGAACTAGAAGAAATGATTATGGAACTACATGAGGCTTCAAAAAGGATTGGCTTGGAAATGAATATTCATAAAACAAAGATTATGAGTCCCAACAGGTCGAGACATTTTCATTAACAATAATAAAATCGAAGTGGTCGATGAATACATATATCTAGGACGCAAAGTCAAACTTGGTAAAGATAACCAAATAGCGGAGTTACCAAGAAGAATAGGGCTAAGTTGGGCTGCTTTCGGCAAACTCAAAAATATTTTTGAAAACAAAGAAGTCCCTATATGCTTGAAAAGACAAGAATATGAATCGTGCATATTGCCGGTGACAACATACGGACTAGAAACCATGTCTATAACTCAAAAAAGTAGCCAGAAATTAAAATGCACCCAACGATCCATGGAAAGACAGACGCTCGGTGTATGTCTAAGAGACAGAGTAAGAAATGAGGAAATAAGACGCCGAACCGGAGTCGTGGATATCATGGATCGTGCAGCGAAATCGAAATGGCAGCGGGCAGGACACTCGGCGAGACAAAATGATGGCAGGTGGACACCCAGAATAATAAAGTGGAGACCGCGGGCAAACAAAAGAAGTGTTGGAAGGCCACAGAAAAGATGGGTCGACGACATTGCCTCTATTGCCGGTAAAACGTGGATTATGAAAGCGGGTGATAGGAAGGAACAGCCAAATGTGAACCAAGTGTTTTTTACAGTTATTTACTAGGAAAAAGACAATGGATCCTGTTTACTGCACACCAAAATAAAACAGGGACGAGTTTGAGTTTGAGTATCGTCTATTGTCTTGTTAACCTTAATAATAAATTAAGGAAATGCTATCTTTGTTTAGTTTTTTAAATTTTACTTTTTGTGCTGTTACATGTTCACTTAATTGCCATACTTACTAGCTCTTTGCTCAATGTATTATTATTGCGTTTCTTAAAATATTTTTTTATCATTAACTTTTTAAAATCATTCTTATGTTGTTGTAATTTCATTTGTCGATGCGTTTTGAAGCTGCAAGACTTTTTGAGATGTTAGCTATCATATTATGTAAATGTTATCAACTATCAAATATCTAAATTTAGTAAATTGGGTCTAGAATTTCAATCGTCCACGCGCTCAGTAGCTGCGAGACTTGTTGTTATCTAAATTCTAATTTTATAAATTTGCTTTGTATTTCGTTTTTAAAATATCACTTAAACTCTAAACTTCATTGTCAAATAAAAAAAAAAAATGTAAATAGGGGCTAGATTTCTTATTGTCCATGCGCTCTGTAGCTGCAAGACGTCCTGTTATCTAGCTCATATATATCATAATTGGAGACGAGGAACTAGAATCCTAACCGTCCATGCGCTCTGTAGCTGCAAGACGTGTTGGGATGTTTATTTATTGTACAGCGCCCTTGAGGTGATTTTCACAAAAATGGCGCTGTATAAATTATCCAAACATTATTATTATTATTAAGGAATGGAGATGTTTGGAAGAGGAAGCCATCCACAGTGTACAGAATAAGGCTGAAGAAGAAGAATAGGAAGAAACCCTGTTAATGGCTAGACTTTCTATATCCCTTCTCAAAAATGTTTCCCCTGTCTGTCGCAACAAATTTAGATCTAAATACGGTTGTTTTGCTACTGATTTTTCACGCAACCTGTTCGGTCCATTTTGACGAAGGCCTAACAATCATTGAACTTTTTGTTCATGTATCTGTCTCTTAGTAACATTTGTACGTTGTTATCACCTATAATAAAATGATTAATCTTTAAGAAAATATTCTTTAGTTTAAATAATTTCGTTAATTTTTATCATTTATTTCATGCATAATATTAGCAGAATTATAATCGCCGCCATTGTTCTTAGAATTTGAATTAATTACCTATTGTCAAAAATATAAATCGTATTGAAAATATTAACTCTTGATTCCCATAGTTTTACCCCGGTTACACATATTGTAATTCATTAATTTAGACGGGTAATGTTAATTAGAACTTATTTAAATTATTACTCCTTGATTAATCTTAGCATTTAGAATCACCGGTAAAAATTTGTAACACGATATTTTTCGGATGACATTTTGTAACATTGATTAGAACCCAATCCAAGCTAAATTTATATTAAGTTAGTTTATATTAGATACAAGTTTAATAAAGCTTAGGTACGTTATATCACAAATGCAGAATTAATCCTAGGAGAACTGATATATATGTATTTTTCGTTTTAAATCACTAGTCAAAATAATATGCCAGATGTTTCAGAAAACGACTGTTCCTTTGTCGAAGCATTCAAATAAACTAAAACAAAATCTTAACAAAGTTGTTTCAGTTTTTAATTGCTAAAAACATGGCAAAACTATTGGCTTATGCTCGCAGCGCGGGCGAAAGAACTGCCCTTGATGAACGTCGGGAAGTTACTAGCTGGCGTCTGGGAGACGTACTAGAAACTTAGCTGTTCGCGCGCGTGACGCGTGAAATTGTCTCTCTCGCTCCCGAATATACCTGTTTTATCGAGAGTGAGACGTAAAGAGTGTGTGAGACAATTATATATTAGCATTAGTCTTTTACTGCGTAACATGCTATTGTATTGATGATTTATCTCCGATTTTTTATAAAATGCGTTTTTTGTTCCCAGTATGCATTTATTATTGAATAAAAAAATATTTACAACGGAGGAATCACGAACAATCTTAACCCATAATTTATTATATTTATGGAGATATTAAAGTTATTAGATGCCATGTATACTAGCTACACATCTGTCAACGTGTGCTTGAAATTTTTGAACAATTTTATCAAGATTTTGCTAACATATGTTTGTACATCGGTAGGTAACTTTAATGTTTGAACAATTTTATCAAGATTTCGCTAACATATGTTTGTACATCGGTAGGTAACTTTAATGTTTGAACAATTTTATCAAGATTTCGCTAACATATATTTGTACATCGGTAGGTAACTTTAATGTTTGAACAATTTTATCAAGATTTCGCTAACATATATTTGTACATCGGTAGGTAACTTTAATGTTTGAACAACTTTGTCAAGATTTTGTTTACAGATGTTAAAAGTCGATTCTTAAAATGTTTGAAGAAGTACGTCTAGATTGTAACATCAAATTCGTTCATTGGTAGGTAATTTTATTTTTTGACCAACTTTTTCATGATTTTGTTAACAGATGTTCACATCAGTGCTTGAAATGTTTTAATAATTTTAAGATGTATAGTACATCGGTGGTTTTAATTTTAAAACAGATTTTGTTAACTTATTTATTTATATGTCATTAGTAGGTCAATTAAACGTCAGAACAACTTTGTTAAGATGTTAAACATTTATGTACATTGGTGATTTTAATGTTTCAACAAATTTTACATGATTTTGTTTTTTTTTTTTTTTTAATTTTGTTTACTTTATTAACGTCAATTCTTGACATGTTTGAACTAGTATGTCACCGCCGGATGTACCTAATGTAATGAATTTATTTAGATTATTGTACAAATAAAATTTGAACACCTAGTTATACCTTAACTAATAAACAATACACCTATAGGTATACAAAAATAATTTTAAAAACACAACATTTTTATAAAACGATTAAATCAGCCACTCGAGGGTGGCTAGGCTGTTCATTAAATGCAGGCATTCAATCGAATGACTAACGGACTTTCAATTTATTTTGTTACACGAAGTTAGGATACGTTGGATTTGGTTAAGTTTGATGGTAAAAAAAATGTTTAATTGAGTAAAAAAAATATTTAAATGTTATTTGTGTTTTTTTTCTTTTTATATACTTTTTTTGGCTTGTATACATAATTTCAATTTTTTCAACGTTTTTGATAAAAAAAAATTAACCTGTATTGGGTGTGCGCATATTTTGTTAATTAAAAAAAATGATTTTATTTTGTACTAGTTCAGTATGTATATATACATACATGTAATTTTTAAACTTTTTCAATTTTCTTTCCCAGATTGCATAATGTAAACATTATTTTGAATTTATTTCCATTCCTAGTATTCTGTTTATTTTGTTATTTTCAAGTATTTTTCATACCCTTTTTAATTTGTAGTATATCATAATTTTAATTTTTCTGCTTTTGTAAATAATATTATAGTTTAAAATTTAAAAACGTCTCTAAAAAAAATATTATCTGTATGTCCCTAAATGAGTTTTTTAAAATAAAACTCCTTGGGAATATTGTATATAATTATGTATAATATGTTTTCAATATAATAAAAAAATAAAAAAAAAACATAACCCATCCTAACTTTTACCTGGCGGCTTTTAGTGACGTTTCCAAATGGCGAGCTTTCAATCAGCCAACGCGTTGAACGCTGGCTCATCTTAATTCAGTCAACGAACGGCCTAGCCATTCAATTGAATGCCGGCATTTAATGAACAGCCTAGCTGCCCAAATGAGTGTCTGATTTGGCTATTTCGCGGCGACAAATGTATGAATATTTTATTTACGTGTAATTTTCATGTTTTTAAACAGCTTTGTCAACATTTTGTCAACACATGCGTACACTGATTTTAATAAATCTAGTCATAGATTAAGTAGTTTACTTAAAATCTCTTATTGTAAATCTAGACCCAGGCAGATACTTATTTTTCATAACCTTAAAACTGTTAGCTCTGAATTTGTTTCGATTTTATTTTTTGTTGAAATTGTAAATATAAAAAAACAGGCTTTTAATAGCTTATTTTTTTAATGATTAGCAAATACTTTTTTATTATTTTCTCATTTTTATTGACAGAAAAATTGTGTTCTATTAGCATATATTTTTTTAAAATATCTATCTTATTCTTTCAGTAGCCTTTATTAAAATTTAAAATAAAATATAAACCCACACACAGGTCATGTCTTTGTGGGTTTTTTTGTGTTTATGTAATAGCGTATTTTGTATTAGAAAAAAAAATTATAAATTTAAAAAACGGTGCTTATATCTTTGAAAAATTTTGTTAAGATTTTGCTCTAGTTTATTTGTACGCCTCGACAAAGGATCGGTCGCGTTCCAAAACATATCGACGTCTTGTGTTAAATTAGTCGATATAAAAAAATGAAGCAAGTAGGTAATTGTAGCGTTTTAAATATTAATATTATAACTAATTATACACACGTCGAATAGAAATTAAAATAATGCTTACATAACAACAAAATTGTAAACTGTTTTTCAAATAATTTAACATGATCAATTTAGAATGTAAACCCTATTTTATTATAGATTATCGTAAATATTGAGAAAAATACATTATTTGAAAAACATTCACGAGAAAGTAATTCGAAGTCTGTTAATATTGAGATAGTGGCCTGTTATTGGCTGGATTTTAGTGACTGCTTTACGCACTGTGCAACATTCACATTCTATCTATCTTTGAACAGCAGTTTTTTATTTAATTTCGTCGACATGTCAATTTTTGTCAAGTTTGAGCGTTTGCTGATGTGGGTGAAATAATAATAATCATAGTTTATTAACAAAAATAACAATTACTTTATCTACTACGTACACACTTAGGTAATAGATTTCTCTGGATCATGTCTATCGTCCTTAAAATATAGCTTGATTAGAATGACAGCTGTCAAACTAATTTCATTAGTGATGGGAAATTACTGATCACTGATCAAATCGATTTTATCAGTTATTTCATGCAATCATGAAACTCTGTTTCCGAAAATTGATAAAAAAAACGCAAAAACAAGCCTATCACAATGTTTTTAACATTATTGTTCGCCAAAAAATTAGACATTTATACTTTTTATACATTTATACAACATCAAACGAATAATTTTTTTATTCGGTCAATTTACATTGATCAAATTGTTCCATCTCTAACGTTTTTGCAAAATGATGTAACTTTGTAATAACGTCGTTAATAATTAGGTTTTTTTTTAGTTTTAAAGCTGATTTTATATATTAATATTGATTTATGTTTCAAGCATTGTATTAAAAAAATAAATTAACACGCCAGATACAAATGATTTTTCGTGTGTCAATATAAATAACTCCTTTGACGTTATTACAAAGTTATGTCGTCACTTTTTCTGACTAAAGTAAACCTTATTATTAACGACGTTTTTACAAGGTTACATCATTTTGCAAAAACGTTAAAGATGGGACAAATTGATCTAATAAAAAAATAATTCATTTGATGTTGTTCATGAAAAAAGTATAAATGTCTTATTTTTTGGTGAATAATTGTGTTAAACACACTATAATAGGCTTGTTTTTGCGTTTTTATATCAATTTCTGGAAACAGAGTTTCATGTTTGCATTAAAAAATTGATAAAATCTATTTAAACGGTACATGATCAGTGATCAGTAATTTCCCATCACTAGTGACATTTGTTTGACATCTGTCTTTTTAATCAAGCTATATTTTAAGGACCGTAGGGGGTTAAATCCAGTCCTTGTCTACAAAAATTAGGACAAAACAAAAAACATTTTTAAAGTTGTTTTAAATTATATTTATGGATGTAATCACCCCTCTGGCCCACGGCACGTTCCTGGATGTCAGTGTATTATTTATTTTATACATAATTGTATATACTTTCACATCAATCGTCGAGTCACATCGAAATATTATAGGTGTGAAAATTAAAAAATATATGAAAAAAGATTTTAAAATATATCTACATGTATAGAATGAAAAAGGACTTTCATGAAATTAAAATTATATTCTGAAATACGAAACATATTCCGCAGCTTCCTGCCTAGTCCTATATTTATTTTATTATAATGAATAATCACAAAAATTTTGCTTTAAAAAAAAATCACTTTTAACCCGTCAGGCGTCAGTCAATCTCAAGTCGTAAGCTCTGCACAGACTTTTATGCTACCTTCTCAAAAATGTATTTCACGTAACACATGGGTCGTCTAATTCCAGAATGTGCTATCTCCCTGTTGCGGTCGTGAGGAAATAGCGGGTTTTGGAAATAGACGACTCGTATATCAACCAAACATTGAAACATAAAGATCGCACTTGTTTTATTTATGGAGTTTTTGAGTAGTTACAAATATATAACATAGGCTGTAACTAACTGATAATCCCTTAGCATTATTGTTGCTATAATAATTAAGTACAAAGTATTAATAACATTACAATAAGATATGTATTTTCAACGGAGATGAAGGTGTTGAGAATATGGAAGTCTGGCATCGTGATTTCACCATTCTGCCTACGGGTAGTCGACTTCCATATTCACGTATGGCATCTTAATATTTTCTGTACATGCTTGGTTTGAATATTACACTCCCATGCGTGCTGGCCCACTATAGAGAATGAAAGTACGGAGAAAACTAGCGGTATGGGATTGGTTTCCAAGATAGACAACGGCAATAATTTAACTCTCATTTTTTTATTAATCTCATTCAAACCACACGATTTTTATTAATATAGTATTGATGTCCAAAAAAAAAATTTATAACAATCTCACTATGAATTAATAACTGTTTGAAGTAAATGCACTATATATTTGGATAGAAACGCTACACCTTTTTTATATGGTTGTTAAATTCACAAGGCACCATTAAATTACATGGGGTTTTTTTTACTATATTTATTCTTTTTTTTTTTGTTTTTTCGTTCCGACGTAATATTTAAATTTAAATGGTTATTTTCTACAAGTTGCAAATACCTCACTGTAAAAAAATTGGGAATCAAGTTTTGTAAAGCGTGGTTCGAACCTCGGACCTCTGATTCGTGAGTCCGTGACACTAGCCAGGGGACCACTTCTCGGTTTATTATTATTATCATGTAAATTATAAAAAATGGCGCTGTATGAGTTATCCATAATACAGTAATAACTGGTCAAAGGTGTGCCTTGTGATATATAGTAATTTCGAGAAGATTAAAATTGAATGTGCCTAAAAACATCGTTAGCCGTGTAAGCTTCCCGATGTAATCGACATATTTCATAGCACAGTACGGCTCGATTAGAGATATATCTGGACCGGTCCCGTGTTCCGCGTCCACGTGACAGCGGACAGGGGTCGAGTACCGCGCGACGCACGCACCATCATGTCCCGGCCTAATGTCTGTCGTCGCTTGTGTCTTTCAGCGCAGCCGCGGCTTCGGCTTCATCACGTTCTCGGAGCCGCACAGCGTGGACAACGTGCTGAAGGTGCCCATCCACACCCTGGACGGGAAGAAGATCGACCCCAAGCACGCCACGCCCAAGAACCGGCCCAAGCAGGCCAACAAGACCAAGAAGATCTTCGTGGGCGGCGTCAGCCAGGACACGTCCAGCGAGGAGGTGAAGGCCTACTTCAACCAGTTCGGCAAGGTGGAGGAGACCGTCATGCTCATGGACCAGCAGACCAAGCGCCACCGCGGCTTCGGGTTCGTCACGTTCGAGAACGAGGACGTCGTGGACCGCGTGTGCGAGATCCACTTCCACACCATCAAGAACAAGAAGGTCGAGTGCAAGAAGGCGCAGCCCAAGGAGGCCGTGCAGGCCGGCGCCGGGCTGCTGGGCAAGCGCCTGGCCGCCGGCGGCGCCGCGCTCGGCGGCCGCCTGCCGCCGCCGCCGGCGCCCATGGCCGTGGCGCACGCGGCCGCCGCCGCCGCCGCCTACCCCAAGCTGCTGTACCCGGCGGCCGCGCTGGCCGCCTACCGCTACGCGCCCTACCCCGCGCCGCCGCCGGCCGCCGCGCCGCCCGCCGCGGCCGCGCCGCCCGCCTACCACCCGTACCAGCTGGCCGGCGTGGACATGTCCAGCTTCCAGGGCATCGACTGGGCGTCCATGTACGGCATGGGCATGTACGTCTAGGGCGTCGCATTACCGGCATTACCGGCTTTACCGGCGTTCCCGACCCCGCACTGCCGGCCGACGACAGTAAGTATCGCATTGTCACGGTGGGTCGCCGTCGCGCGGAGAATCGCTGCGTTTTTCCTTTTACGTTGTAGTGTCAACACGGACCATTGCTCACACTGATATAGATTTATTATTGTACGCGTCCCTTATATAGGACCTCTATTCCAATTTTTGTAGGATCTATCGAACGACCGACTTTAAACAAATAGTTTTCGACCAAACTTCTTCGCTATGATTTATCTCGGTGTCCCTAACAAAAGAAAACTCGGTTTTTTTATCCTCTTTGGTCGGATTGATCGTGTGGATTTGAGAAAAAAAAGCAATTTCGTATTAGGCTTGTGATATATTTCTCAATGGTTGACTATAATTATTGTAAATGTTTCAGTGTACTTAATAAATATGACATTAGTTTAGATCTATGATAACTTTTTAAAAAACGCAGTTGTCTGCGAAATACTATGATTTAAATACTCACGACAAAAAATTATCGACATTTCTCTCGATATGATTTAGTTCGTTCTTAGGTATGAAAAAAAAATATTTTTTTCAAACATTTTTTTACTGTTAAAAAAATGCCACACGAGTATTATTTTTTTAATCTCTCTTAATAATTATTGTGATCGCTATGATATTTTAAAAAAAAATGTAGAATTTAAAATACTTAAAACTCCTTTTACGTTTATAATTTTAACACTGTGCCATGCAAATGTAAAACCAAAACAATATTTGATTTAAAAAACACCTTTTATCGAGATCAGATTCGAAATTATTTGCGCTTTAATTTTTACGCAAGCTTTATCTAAAAAAAACGTCGCCCGCTTCGTGGTGTAGTGGCAGCGCGCATTGCTACCGATCCGGGTTCGATCCCCGGCGGCATATTCGTCGATGCCCGACGCATCATCCGTTCGGCATGTTTCGGAATTTAATTAGCTGCCGTACGCGTTATCCACCCCAGCAAGTAGCCGAGATACTGCAACGAAAACGAGGATGTTTATGTTGAGCGAAGTTAGCTGGCGCTACTCAGGGGTGATTTTTATAACGAGTCCGAAATATCGCGATAAGATAACGCCTCGAATATGCTTGACATGAAACATAATTTTAAATGCTTTTTTTTTACTAGTGTTTCGTAGCAACAAATGATCGCGATCGAAGAAAGCGCAGTGCCCTATGCACCAGTATTTTCGAAACTTTATCTCGATGAAAATATCAGAAACAGAAGCAATAATCTACCGATTGTATTTTAATAATTAAAAATTATATCATAATTATAAATGTGAATCTTGCAATAATTTCAGTATTAATGTATAATTGGATTTAACCCGTGTAATATTTTTAAGACCTACATTATAATGTTTAATCCCGTGTTTCGCTTCTCATTATATTTCGCGTACGTTCATAATATTAATTATTATATTAATAGTATTTTAATAATTTAATGATGCGCCGTCGTGGCCGAAACGGGGATCCGCGCCCTCGGGCGTGCGTGGCGCGAGAGTCGCGAATCCGCCTCCGAGAAAATGTTTTCGACGCGATGAACACGCGATGGGCACATGCGCATCATGGCGAAATCACGCTTCCGCGTGGAATCCGCTGTCTGAGCGAATCGAGCTTTCGTTCAATTCCCCCGGCTCGTGGTGCGGCGGTCAGCGCATTTTCCCGCCATGCAGGAGGTCTCGGGTTCGATTCCCGACATGGTCGACATGAAACATTTATTTAAAAAAGTGTTTCGTGGTGATCAGTGTCCAGAATCTTTTGAACGGTAAGTGTTGCAAAACGCAAAGAAAAAAAATTCTCGCCACGATGGTTTAAATAGTTTTTAAAAGTTCCTAAATGTTTAAAAAGAACATTAGTATTATTATTATGCTATCATAATTATTAAATTAACTATGTGATAATGCGGCTAACTTCACACTTAACTGTTTGAACTCAACGGTATTCTGAATGTGTATCCAAATCTCCGTAGACATGTTCCGGTTGCTTTCCATCAAGGACTTCATTAAGATTGATGCATATCATAACAGATTAAAAACATTTTTCAGTAGGGAATTTTGAAGCTAGGCATTTTCATGGCATTATAAATACCATTTAGCTGATTTACATAGCGCCATTTTTGGTCCCCTTAGGATGCGTCTTTTTTGTGAAATGTGTTTCGTCATCTGCACTGCAGAACGTACCTCAAAATCCGCATTCCCTACTGAAAAATATTCATCAATTCTGTTGTGGTATCTGTTTAATTTTTTTTAATGAACTAAGCAGCGCGCACGTAATTTTGTTTTTTTTTTTTTGTACAAAAAATACAGAAGACAAATTTGATAAAATTATTATTTAAAACAATTCTTGCCACAAAAATAACACCAGTAAAAAAAAATGCACTTTGGTGATATTTTTTGCCATTTCTTGTCATTTTTTTTTCCTCCACTCGAATAATTTTTAACTAATAGATATTTAAGTTATTTTTAAAAAATAAAATTGTTGGAAACTTCTCTTGAAATTGTTTGAAATAACAAATGATTGACGGAGAACTTCTTTGAATGGAAGTCTAGTCATTTTAAGGGCTTCCGCCCTGTCGTCGGCCGGTTTAAAGGACCATTCTGCTCGTGTTTGAATTTTAATATTTCTACATTTCCATTTGTTTCAAGAAGTTGAAAGTTAAAATTCCTTCCTTCATTAATGCGAGAGACGTTTACTTCTCAAAAAACAAAATAAAAAAAAATAAAAAAATGGAAGAATCAATGGGAAAATGGTGAATGTTTTACTATGCATTGAGTGATCACAAATCAGCCAATGACGGGTCCGTAAGCCTAAATGACTTTATATTTCTTTCTCGAAGAAGCTCTCAATCTGAGGTTTAAATCGTATAAGACATGGCGTTAAAAATATTTTGCTTTTTAAGTCTTATCTCATGCCGTAGACACGCACGTGGAACGAACGGATGATGAACAAATGGGTTTGAGAATGGTAAAAAAAACTTGACATGGTCGTGATCAATTCCATTATTTTCCCTAGCGCATACGCGGTGCATAGGACACTGTATTTGCATCTGTCTTAAACACCGTTTCAGCCGACTTGCCGCGGGGAACCCCCGGTGGGCCAAACACTCCAAATTCAAGCGCTGGTTCTGTTCAACATGCAGTGCTCGGGAGGACACGGGAAACGGGATCGCCCGATCGGGTGCATCGAATCTAGACCCAATTAACAGTGGGTCGTTTTCGCCGTTTGTTCGGTCACGTGGAACGAATGGATGAACGTTGTTAAGTCGGAAATCTTGCGTTTTCAACACCATGCCTTGTTGATTTAAATGGCTTAGAATAATTTCAGTACATTTGGGTTATATTTTTTTTGTAAATCGAGCTCTGACGAACAATAAATTGTATTAAATTAATTTATATTTTAATATTATAAATTTATTTCGTGCATTTTCTCCCACCAAAATTTACACCTGTATTATTTTATAACGTTTATTATGTAAGTTATTTTACTTAATTAAATTTTAATTAGTTTAATACTAGGCAGCCAATCTTTAGTTGTATAATTAAAAGAAGAGAAAAAAAAACGGTTTTAGACTTATTAAAAAAGATCTCATTCGCCCTAAAAATAATGTTTGAATTTGATGTAGGTTGAATATTTTTTTACTAATTTAAAAATTGTTTGGAACTTTATTTTTTCTTTATAATACTAACTCATGTTCGTATGACCCTGCTGAATTTTAAAGTTGTTTTTTTTTATTCGGAAAAATCATATTTTTTCGCCCGTGATTTTTAAGCGGAATGCAAATGTGTCTGTATCATTTCTCTTTGATTATTATTATTTCTTTAATCACTGAACTCGTACCGACACTTAGAGGGAGTGTACAGTGCCCGCAGGAAGCGAGTGTGGACAGCGCAGTATTGCGCGTACAGTTGGTGCAATCGAGAACGCGCTCCGGCCGAAAATTTTGGTGAGTTTTATTAGAAAAGCAAAAAAAAAATAAGCACAGTACGGTTGTCCAGATTTGTATTACTTTTTAGAGGTGTATATGTTTATTTTGGATTTCTAACTACTTATATATATTATACTCTTTTTTTCTCTGTAATTAATAAAGGTAGATTAAATTTAACTACAAAAATCTGATTAGAACTTAGAATCAAGTTCTTAGAAGCTACTCAGTATTATTTTGTTTAGCGAAAATATTTTAGTCTCAGATTTTAAGTACGGAAAAGATATTTAACAAACATTTTTTTAACGCCCTGAATATACTTCACCTTTAAAACACATAAAAAAATGTTTGGCATTATCTTTCTCCGCATTAGGAAAATAAATACCAATAAAATCGATGTGTATTTGTTTCGAGTATTCTAAATTTGAAAATAGTTTTCTTATGTAACTTGATTGATGGATAGGGTAGTTTGGGTGTAAGTCGAAAGTGAATAATTACCGTACCTGCTTTGAGAGACATGTGTTAAAATGTATAACACCTTTTTTACAATAAAGCCGCACATTTTATTTTGACTATTTTGTCGTATTCCAACTTGTAAGCTGTTCGTAGTTAGAAATGTCAGTAGTCTTGTTACATATATACATATATATAATATTACTAATTGCCAGCAATATTGTAACTCTTTCATTTTTATTCTCTTTAGAGTTCATACTTTCAGTAAGACGATTACGCTACCAGAAATTTTACATCAACTGACGTGATGAATTTACCACTGCCATTTATAGATTTTAAAATACTTTCAGCATGGATAGACGTAATACATAGATCATAGAACGCCGTAGAAATCAAGAAAGGTTAACTCGACCACAAATGGCCCAAAAGTTCTCCTTCGTCTAAAAGTTATTTCATTTCATTTTTCATTTGTTTAATATTGATTTTATGTTTTTAAATATTACCTTTAGCCACATTTGCATTTCGATTATTGATTTTCTGCTTTTTTTTAAAAAATAAAAAAAAATGTAACGATGTGTTAATACAAATAGTCGTGATGAAGAATCTCATTATTATTAGAACAAATATGGAAAAGCTCTCTTTTTTGCTGTAGTTTTAAAGTTGTTTTGAATTTTTGCCAGCCAAAAACAGTATCTGGTTGAAAATCTTCGATCCGTCTGTGACATAGATAGTGCGATTGAACTCTGTCCAAAAATTTTCTCCTCTATCCAAAATTGTCCCGTTTAACCAATCCAGTGAGTAGTTCTCGAATGCACGTTGCCTTGATTATATAAATCACCTTTGAACACAAATAGCTTTGTAGATCATTTTCAAATGTTTGTTTTTCCCTAACAATGTAACTTAAGCTTAAATTGGTATTAAAAGAATTAGAAATTGTTCGCATTATATGAAATTGTTGTAAGACAGAAATTTTCAATGTGTTTAGGAATTTAGGTGTTTCTTGCTATATAATAATATATTGAGTAATAATTGTGCATGTGAAAACTCCGCCTACTCGAGTTGAGGATCTCGCAACAGCTGATGTGTACATTTTCCGTATTGTAAAATTGTTTGAATTAACATTACGAAACTTAGATGTATCGCCCAGTAGAAACTTGATAATTGTAATATTATAGACTTAATTTGGTAGGGTTGTAAAGCGACATAAGTTGGTTCATTCATTTAGATGTATCACTTTTTTTCTTTACTTCGAGTTTTGTTCTCAAATGTTTTGTTCGATTTTCTTCTTTTATTTTACGCCAGCACTTGGGTCGATTGGATTATTCGTATTCTTAGCTATTGAATTTCTTGGGATCGGTGGAAGAAATTTAAAATGGCTGGCAGTGTTTATTTTCGTTTCTCTTTTTTTCTATTTCTCACTTTATTCCACTAGTGAAGCGAACTGCATTGAATAACAAAGCACCACTACTTTTCTGTTTTATATTTCTTTAGTTTATACTTTTGTGTGTGTATAATCGCTACTTGTAGTATTATCTTGTTTTCTTTTTCTGTGTATAAATAAATACAATGTTTGGCTGTAAACATCATATTATTAATAAATACATTAGAAGTAATTTGTGTTTTTACTTTCTTTGTTTCATAAACTAAATTTCGCATTCGCATTTAAATTTTGGTCTCTTTTACTACTTTATTGACAGAGATGGGAACGCACTTTTATTTACGATATCAGCGAATTTGCAAGAGGATTCAGTTTCTTTCTAAAATTTATTCTCTTAGTTTGTCACCAAAACAAACCTCATGGTGGGCGCTGTAGTGTTCAATCTAATGATTCAACCGTCAGACCAAAAAAAGACTTCCGGTAAAAATACTCAGTACCTAAAATTTGATGTTCGTAGTGTATGGGCAAGGATACCATTATTAAGGTAAAGTATATTCTAACGCATAAAAAAGCTCTTTGCGTACCAGGGGAGATCTTTTTTTTATGAACTGATTATTTAAAATTGCACTGTACAAATGGCGCCCAATGGCGCCCAACGTGGAGCCATAAAGTTGTAATTGTTATTGCTTTAAATACACGCGTGCTTTTTAACAAATCAAGAAAGAAAACACAATAATCTGATTATGTTATTTCTGATCCAGTTTAAATAAAAATTCTTTCTTGGTTGTTGAAATCAATTCTAGTATTTTTTTATTGTTTCGAAAGCCTTTACATAAATAGTTTTTTTGTATATATTATAATATCGAAGTATGGCCCTTTGGCTTAGTTTGATCAAAGTATTTGCTAGATTTGTAGTTCTAACACCTAAACTAGTTTTTTTAGCGAAGCAACAACTATTGAGTATTGTTTTGCCATATTAGTGTTGAACTTGTTGTATTTTATGAGAAAAGTATTGCTGAATGACTTTTTTGTGTTTTTAACCTCCCTACCCTTTGCCCTTCCTGATTTTCCTTCAATTTAGTAACTCGCACGAGAATCGAAGATTTTCCAGCAAGATGATCCTGTATCGACAAAATGGTAAAGAGTGTTTTTGGTCTATTATGATGTACAGCAGTTCTTTATAAAAAAAACCCTTGAAAGTCAGAAAAACCTCAACTTTACGAAATTCACATTGATTTAAGGTGTACTACAAGGTCTAAAGTTATATCATCTCTTATGTCATTGTTGTAAAATATTATTTTTAACATTGTACTTATCACTGCTGCCATTAATAAATAATTTGTTTACAATATTTATTAAAAATTCATTTCAAAGAGCTTATTACATTCATTTCCTAAGGTGTACCGCAACGTCGTAAATGAAAACCCTTTTAATTTTAACAATACAACAGTAAAACAATCCGTTTTAAATTTGTCACAATTGCCGTTGACCAAAAATAAATAATTTACTTTCGATAGAGAAAAGTCTTTAAAATATCCACCTAATTTCTTTAAAATGTGTACCACAAGGCCCTAACCTATATCTTCTTTTATTTGA
Source organism: Micrasema longulum (assembly GCF_059751315.1). Lineage (NCBI taxonomy): Eukaryota > Metazoa > Arthropoda > Insecta > Trichoptera > Brachycentridae > Micrasema > Micrasema longulum. The sequence goes on from NW_028277833.1 coordinate 86,953, forward strand.
CCAGTTCAAAATATTGTTTTCAATATTGATTGACTCGCGATGTGCTAACCGTTGCCATTTGTCATGTCAATTATTTATCAACATTCCCTTGAATAAAAGCGTCAAATAGTAAAATTAATTCAATGTAAATTCAAAATTTTTTAAAGGTGTACCGCAAGGTCTCAAGTTATTTCCCCACCTATTTCAAACATAATATTTTAACTTAAGATTTATAACAGTAGATATTTATTATTCTTAAAACTTTATTACTATTGGTAAAATAGTTTTAATCAATTTTATTCTAGTCAAAATGCTAATGTAAACATACGTATTTTAAAGTCACTTGACTAAATATTATTTAGTAGCTTAAAAATAAGACACTGAGTTGCTTTACGCATCTCTATATAAACTTAAGTATACTTTTTTTAGTTGAATACCAAAGCCAATTTTTATATTTTGTTTCTAGTAGATTGTGCCAATATACCCCAGGTTTCTAAGCATTTTTGCCAAAGTAAACATCATTTTAAAACCCCAAATAGTGTAAGATAAGTTTGCGTAAAATTACTATTTGTAATTAATTTTAATGACACATTTTTTTATTTGTCTAAGGCCACAGTTTAGTGGTTTTAAACCAGTACTGTTTCATTTTATTCAAAAATTCAATTCAAAATGCAGTCGTACCTAAAATTTGAAACAAATCAACGTGGCACTTGATATAGCTAGTTATAATATAAAATTCAATTAATATAAGTTGAAATTCAACTAATATTTACAATTCTAGTCGAATATAGTTCTAGTCACCACTTATACAAGAACAAAATAAATATACATACTTGAAATATCTAGTTTTTATTTTTGTTTATTAAATGTAAGTTTTCAATAACCCTTTGTAATATTTATATTTTTTGAATCTACGTACTAAAAGTCAAATATATGTAGATTTATTTTATTTAAACTTTATTATTAAATTAAATAATTTATTTTGGGAACTTGGCATGACTGATAATGTTTAGGCCAGTAACTAACAATATCCTAGAATCCAGTATAGTTTAGTAGACACTTGAAATTGTATGTATTTTTATAAGTATACAATTTTGCTTAGATCAGAAAAATTCTTCGGCAAGTATAGCACGTCAACATGGAAAATTATATTTTTCGAATATTATTGGCACAAAATGTGCCTTGAAAAATATTTAATTCGGTTCAATTCCATTTTAGCTTCTCGGTGAAAACAGCATCCACAAATTGCACCCAGGGCGGGCTTGAGATTCCAAAGCTTTTGTAGAGATTTCGCAATCAGGAAATTATTTGATTAGCCCTGCGTTCCCCCAGCCTTCCTCTAGGCAACTGTATCCCGCGCCCACTCGGATATAAGCCTCTTGTCTGATTTCTTAGCTCCGGCTTGTCTGGCTTGGAAGGCACTTCTGACAGTTTCACTACCGCCAGTATTAAATTATTCAAGCCTCATAGCGAGAAATCCGAAGAAAGTCACCGAGGTATGATACTAATTGTAATTGATAGTTTGCTCACCGCATCTGAGGACTGTCTCCTTGGCAAAGCCCACACGAGAAAAAATTGCTCTTTGTCGAACGCTTTTCAAAATTCTATTGGCTGGAGGAAAGCGCTTTCATACCGCATTTTCGAATTGTTCTGGTTTCAATACCTCATCTTTAAATAACGCCACATTATCTTTAGTTCAACTCAATATGCAATCGGCATGTTTTACGGCTAAAACACGCGGTTTGGCTATTAAATTGGCGTTTTTATGTTGAGCGGTGTCTGTCATGACATTTTTATTATCTTTGGCGTGCAAACTGCCCTGGTCTTTGGCAATCTCTGTACTATCAGTTGGATTTCCAATGCGGTATTGCCTCAAATTTCTCCATTGTAATTAGCAGTCATATCCGCTTCCATCGCTGTCGTTGGGGTAGAGCACACTGACCCAATGGTAATTCTGCAGACCAATTGTAAACTGGATAATGCTCCGCTACATACCATTTGTTGGGCTTTTTTGTGCCAAGCTATGCCAAGATACGAGATTATAAGCTCTGACTCCCATTTTTCAGAACACAGAATTATTTACTGATCTCTACGTGTGATGAAGTAAATCATCAAAAATAAATTATGGTTGTATCTAAAGATTACATTGGAGATTCATATGGTATTGTTGATACACCAATATGTTGTTGGTTTGTTACCTAACAATGATTACTTCGAAATACCAAATGAATGAATCAAGACATCGTCAACGGAGAACGTCCCATTTGTATCAATTCTGTCGAATATCAGATGACGTTTGAACACCGTCATAGCCCCCAATTCACATTGGGTTAGAGTTAAATTGACGCGTGCCATTCGCATTGTTTAATCCTAAATTTGAATCAATTATACTGACTGGATAGTAAACAATAGAGCCGATATTAATGTGGTTGTGAAAATGTCTTTAATCAAAAATATATCTCCTAGAGAGAAAAAAAATATATGTACTTATTACGTTTTTTTTAAATACTCTCGATCAACTTGCTTTATGTCGGGTTGAATCATGTTTGTCTTTTGAAACGTAGCTAAATGCTCTCGATATATTTTTTTTATCGATTTGCTAACCGAAGACCAAATTCAAATATATCTGCTGTAAAAACAACGTTTGGTCACGCTTGATCGAAAAATTAGGCGTTTTTATGTCAGGCCATTTGGTACGTTTGTCCGAAATGCGTATCTCCCAGCCGTCTAAATAATTAATATATCGATCGGTCTGTTCATTAGTTAGACGTCCCCGAATGTCAAGTTTTAAAGATAATGAGAAATGGTCACTAAACATGTAATATTGTCAATTTGTTCCGGAATCGTATCACAATTATCATTGTGCCCTTATTCGCACCCGATGATGCATAGGGCACTGCATCCGTACGCCAAATACAGCGTATAATGCAACGTGATCATTCTTACGCCAGTTCAAGAACAATAAAATTTTGTAGTGTAAAACACTTTAAAATTAATATTTCATGTCGATCATCCCAGAAATTGAACCCGAGATCTCAAGTATGGCAGTCGAAAGCTCCAACCACTACAACGAGGCGGACGTATCTTCATTTTGGAATGTTTAACTACATACTCAACTCAATCGATACATTTTGGAAAAATGAAGTGATTCAGCTTCGTACAAATTCTTCTTCTTCAGCCCTCTTTTATATCCTTTCATTTCTTTCGGTCGGTTGCTGCTTGCAGCCAATTTTTGCCCCCCACAGCGGCTATGTCGTCGGACCTTCTTTTTTGAAATCTTCCGACGCCTCTCTTATTCTCCCAAGGTCTCCATCTTAAAGTTTTAGGGGTCCATCTTGTGGGGTCTTGTCTCGCGACATGTCCTGCCCATTGCCACTTCAGTCTTGCTACGCGATCCATTATATCATACACCAGGCACCAATAATTCAAATGCATATTCTTGGCAACCCGAAAGATTTGCATAGGCAGTAAAGTGCATTGGGAGCTTGCAAAACATTAGATTAAAACAAATGTTCTCTATAAACCAACGTTGTAATTTGGTCTGTCTCTATCAAATATATTGGCTGGCTTTTTTGCACAGTAGGTCAAGCGTATTTTTCATTGTTAATCTGTCTAGCGAAGTGTCGCTAGAGCAAAAAACGAGTTGTCGAGAGTATCCCGTTCTGTATCTTTCGAGTACCCTTGTTTCCAATATTAGTAATCATCGACTATAAGCATTGTCTTCGTATATTTATATATATTCTAAATACTTGTGGTACTTTATAAATACTTACCAAATAATTAAGAGGCACTTTTGGCTTGAAGAGTAACATGTTATACTAATATTTGTAGAAGTCATCTAGTATTTTAATTTGTCTTAACTGACGCGAATATTACAAAACCAGTTGTGAGAGAAAATAGTCAAAAGAAAAGATATGATATTGATTTGGAACAAAATAACTACGCTAGTGCCAAAATCACGAAGCGAAAATTTCGAATTTGCTATATTGCTAAACTATGTTCAAAACTAATATCATAAATGGCAGAATAAAGACGTCTTCACAACGTGATAATACAGCCAATATTTTCTTCAGCCTCTAATTGGTATGAAACCGTGAAGCAACATCGAATAAAATCGGATGTAATTTCATATCAATACGAGGGTAAAGAAATTATCGGCCTCTTGCGATATTCCAAAACTCGACAAATTGGAGAGTTTGTTTGTTTTCGACTGCGAGTTGTTGGTTCAAAACAAAGTTTTGTAATGCAAGATTGCTGCCAATTTGGGGACATTCTCCGAACACAATAAATTTTTTGATGAAGCTTTTTTGGCAATTGACTCGTAATATTCGCGGCTGTTACATCGTGTCTGGCTTGACAGTTGATAACTTAGATTTTAAGTAAAACCTTTGACGTAATGTGTGTAAGGAGCTGGTTAAAATAGTCTTTAAATAAATGGAATGAGAATTCGTTAAAATACGACAGACTTGTTTTGCATATCTCGAAATTGGTTGTGTGTAAATTCGATGTTGGTTATCCATTTTTGAATTCAGATGTTTAATCCAGCAATTTTTCTTAAACTTTTCAATTGGTTGCCGGACTTAAAATGGACAAGTGTGTTTTAGTAAATGATTCCACTCCGCCGGAGATGACGTTTGTCTCGAGGTCGGGGAGGTTAGAGCTGGTGCGAGTTGACACACCTCTCGCAGGGGCAGTCACAGTGACAATTTACTGTCTCTATCAAGTCTCCTCTCTTCCTTAAATTGGTTGCCTTAGGTGGAATGGACTAGTCTGTTCAGTAAATGATTCAACTCTGCTGGAGAGCACGTTTGTCTCGCGGTTACGGAGGATAAGCATAGTGATGGGTCTCGGGTTGAGTTGTACATCTCTTGGAGTTGATATGTGTCTCATGTTTCCTCTATTCCAATGATGATGTTTCTAGTGCTTCCAATCTACCACGCTAGACCAACTATAGATTTTGGCAACACATCATCGGATTTTTTCCAGTAGCTCATAATCTCTGCTATAGCATTAATCTTTAATGAGGAGTAAGAAAGTGGTTTTACCGGTCGTGAGTTTTGCCCAAATCCCACAAAAGGTGTGAAAGGATTAGTTAAAGCGACGGAAGCTTGTACCCACGTGGGTTTACTGTGACTTCTATTTTTTTTGTCTAACTAACTTGTAAAATTTAAAATATACGCGTTGAAAGTATTTGGACAATAATGTAATCGAATCGATTCTCATACCATTTATTTTTCATTTTAGAAATTAAGTACTCAATATATTTGACAGCAATAAATAATTTAACATTAATTTATTAAATTTTTGTAATTAGGGTACCATCTACATATATTTTTGTAATATAAACCATTTGAAGTGTTTAAGCTGTTGTTGTTGCATTGTACTATGGCCGGTATATAAACGGAATTTGATATTAATTAGTGTTTTTATTAAAATCGATATTATTCTTAACGCATTTAGTCAAAACTAGGACAAAAAAAATATGGTTTAAAACAAAGAAGTTTTAAACGAGATAAAATAAGAAAAATACTGTAATAAAACGATGCAGTGGTATGGAACGAGGTATCGTCTGATATACGTCTTAATACCACTTTCTTTGTCTATAACCAGTAAACCAAGAACGTCGGTAATGAGCGTAATATCGATTTTAATAATTAACAAATGTGAATTTGTAGATGGCGGTCATTTTGGACCCATTTGATTAAGTATTATAATTCGTATGTATAATTTAAGCGAAATATTCAATTATCTTCTTAATATTACATATATAATGGAAACTTATTTCGCGGTTGTGAGTATATTGGATTAGGCTCACTGGACAATTATAAAATGATTGACAATTATAAAAAAAATGAAATATATTCAAATACAAACAAACTTTTGGTGTTTCTTTCTTAAATTTCATTTAAAAAAGGGTATTTTAAACAAAATCGACAGGCGTGTTCGGACGTTTAATCAATTTTAGTCATATTTTTTTTACAAAGAAACAACCACTAATAAACATCGTTTAAAAAAAAACATCTTCGTGGTGTTTGTACAAAAAGTTTTTGAAATACTTTGTTTTAAAAATCGACCAGTAAGTGGTGCAAAATGTGGCTGTCGAAATCATGATTAGATGTCCGAATATTTTTAGGTCGTTTATTTTAAGATTAGTTTTGTGATTTCAAAAACTGCACTAGTTTAGAATAAATAAGATTTTGCGTAAATGCATCTGCGTAAGCTTTTTCCAATAATAATAGTCGATAGAAATTAGAATTGTAAACAAAATAATAGTTATTTTAATCAGATTTAGCTGTTGTTTTTATGATTTGTTTTTGAACCTCACTTTTAAAGTGACGCAGTTGTAATTTCGCGTTTCACACCACTTCCACGGTAAGATTTGTCTATTACCAAGACGTTTAAGTGGTACAATTTGTATTGCTCCACCTATCGCGCGAACCACAAATGAACGCGTGGTATCTGTGTAGTCTCGAAGGCATGCGAATGATCTCAAACATAAATTACCATTGCTATTTGTTAAATAAACGTTAAAAACTAAATTAGAAATAGTGAGCATTATAAATTGATGTAACTGGTAGTTTTATTCAAGCAGTTTCACAGTAGATATTAGAGGTTTAAATAAGCAGTAGAAATATTATTAACGAAATAGAAGTATTAGCGATGCTCATTCAATTATCCAATCTCATAAATGTGTATATATGTAATGAATAATGTATACTCTAAAATAGCGTATGGTTAAATGATGTTTTGTCGGTTCGCTGCAAGAGTCGCTTCGTATAAATGTTTGTGACTGCAAATATCCGGATTGTTGTCTAATGCATACATACTCTATGTAACGTACCTTTGAGCTTGTTTGATTCTTCGGGAAGCATATTAGACAATCTGGCACAGAAATGATTCCTAAAGGGAGGAACATTGCTACCTACATTATTCCTTGCCCCTGTTACATTACCATGTACCTAAGCCGACTTTCTTGCAACGGAGCGACAATTCGTTTATTTATTTAGTGTATTCTGATTTTATAATACGTAAACTTGTCAAAACATTGTATTTTCAATATACTATCTACTGTAGTGTACTATTATTGTGATTTAAACATGTTTCCATTTGTAAGTCTAAACATGCGATGTTCGAATCAAAGAAACTGTGATAAAGTTACGCCATCTTGCCATTCACAACGCCAGGAAGCATATTCGTAAACTCGCGACCCGAAGTATCGCTCGGAAATCAGCCTCCCGCTCGGGATATTTCGGAACCCCTCGGACGCTCGGTCCGCCTCGGTGTGTAGTTGTTAGGGCCTCTGTCTGCGAAATGTCGATAGAGCCAGCTTTGTCATACCTCGGTAGATACAGACGTACGAAAAGTTTACCGTACCGTCTGAGAATTGTCAAACGTCATATAAAAATCATGTTCAAGCGAGCTTTTTAACTAACACTTTTTTTTTAGCTAACTCTTTCAATAAAAAATCTAACCTGTATAACAGAAGCCCCTTTGAAATACGCAAGATAAATTCTCTAATTTTTCATTTAGCACCAAATGTGGAGTAAAGTTTCAGCATCACTTATTGGTTGAATTCGTTCAGACGCCGTCTAAAATGACGTAATAAAAACGCGTACCGATATGTCAGTAAATCAAAATTCGCCATACCGAGGAAGGTACAGATAGTAGAAAAGTTAAATATATCGTCTCGGTGTGTACCAATGAAGATAGCGTTTGTAATTGCGGCCCCGGACTGGCAAATCAAACGTAAGACTGATCGCCTTACATTCATATAACGGATGGTCGAAATATGCGTCACTAAGTGTGGAAAGGGGAATAATTTGAATTCGGGCCTTGCAAGTAAGTGATGTGTCTTTTTAATAGACGTAACGTAAAATATTTCATTGTTTTTTATCTCCACATATTTACACAGTTCGCCATTGCGATTCGGACATCATTGTGTGAAGACAATATTTTTTAGTATTTTTTCTCACAATGAGCTTTTATAGTTTGCCAGCAAAGTGTAATTTGAAAGGAATACGAGCAATTTAAATTACACTATTCAAATTTCTTTGTTTCACACCCCTCACTTGTTTTGCAGCGTTCGTAATAAACAAAGATTTTTTACTAAAGTTGTTTTAAAAGTGGTTTTAAGTAACCGCTCTGTGTTTGTATTATAATCGACATCATAGTTACAATATCGATCGTCCAGTTCTTTAGACAAACGACAAGTCTGTAAATAGTGAAAAGAAATTATTAGATCGTCACTAAAAATTAAATATTTTTGGTTTGTGCCAGAATTGTACATGGCCATAAAGGGAATTTTGCTAGAGTCAGATAAAGATTTTTTAAAATGAAGAAATGAGCATGACTTCTTTTTTTTAATCAACGTAGGCCCCTTGGACTCGTACGCACGTCTTCCATCAATGCTTCAACATTTTGACTTCTGCCAACCGCTCATCTACTCACGGCCTCGTTGTTTTTGAGTTTTGAGGATAGCCGGTGGCTAGATCAGGTAAATATGGAGGGTGTTCAACCAATTCAAACCCAGCTTCGTGAATAGCAGTCATCGAAACTAACGCCATGTGTGCTGGAGCATTGTCCAGCATTTTGCAGTAGTCAGTGGCCTATTGTAATTAAACCATTGCCGGTTTCAACTTGTTACGGGTACACGTAGCCATATTAAGCTATAAAATGCATGGGGTCAGGATGCCGACAGTGTATCACCTTTTTTTCGGAGGGCTGTAATTTTGAAAATGGTTTGAACACGAAAGCTAAAATTTGGTATCACTGTAGCTTATCATATTTACGGACTGCATTATATTTTTTTAGATTTACTATCATAATTCCAACAGCGGCTCATTCTAGTAAACAGATAAATATGTATTTAGACTTCAGTAAATATGTACGTAGTATTAGAAATACTTCTAATAGCTTAGGTACACAGTGGATCATGATTCATTTTGATTTTCTAGTCAAACAAACACAAATTACTAAGTTTGTTCATTATAGTGATACTGTTTTATGTAACCAAAATACACGTAGTTTACAGTAAAATCAATACCATATAAAAATATCCCATGCAAATCAGACACGAAACGAAGAAAATTTAGCTTTAAGACACAAACAAATTGAAATGGACGCACCACGTGATCGCACTGTCACAGCTACCAGCCGGCTAGTGGTAAGCGAGATTAAGCTTTTACGTGCAGAGCGCTTGGTCCACTGTACCCACCTGACCCACCGTCGGCACCAGCTCGACTGATCGTATCAATCAACCCTCGTGTTAGACCTACGCAGGATGAATACCAAAAACAGATTTAAAAGGACCCCTAAACGATATAAATCTCTGTGATATAAATCTGTCTTATGAACGTCGTACATTTGAGCTCATACGACGCGGCTCTAAATTGTGAAAAAAAATGGTGGCGCATCAATCAACTATAGAATTATCTTAGCAATGAATCGGAGGGACTTTTTACATATGTACCTACCACAAGTCTGCCGACTTTTAAGTGTCGACGTACCCGTCATTTCGTCAGGAGTTTTACTACTTAAACATGTAAATACTCAGTTGTTTGACCGCAGAATTAATGGTTTTAATATAAATAATAGATTTTTCCTACTTGTTCGTCTGACGAACTCGACGATCGATACTTTAAATTAGATGACAGCTTTGTAATATTCAATTTCAACGTGTTTACACTATTTTTGTACAAATTTCTTGTTTATATGATTATAGACTTAGTGTGAATTTACATAACTTTTTACATTCCAAAATTATTTTGGTACCTTTATTTAGTCATTCTTATTTTATTAATGTTTATTTTTTAGAAAATTTGGCATACGCTTTTGATTCATGAATGTTTTTGTAATATATATTGAGTTTGTTCAAATTTTTGTAGACGATTGATTCAACTCTCCTTTTACAGACGTTTCAAAAGTGTTGAAGAACTTTTTTAAGAGGTAAATATAATGTCAAGGTACTTATTTAACAAAAATCAAAAAACGTTAAAAAAAAATACTACGCTCGTTCAAGTACAGGCAGAACGGTGCATTTTACACATAGTGTAAAGTGGACACTATTCCCGCGGTTGAGTAAATGATGAAGCAACATCAGCCCTGATGATGGACGCCGCAGTGCGATCCGAAACGTCGACAAAGAATACGAAAGACACACGGAAAAATAATAATCCGCAACCAGTGGTGCATACTAAATTAAATGCAGCGTGTCTCGACAGGGTGATAAGTCTTACGCTTCAGGTGCCAGTCAGATAGATACTGCCGTGTAGAACAACCTTTAAAATAAATCGCAGGAATCGAACCTGGGACCTCGAGCGCGGTAGGTGAACCGCGCCAACCATTACGCTACGGGGCGGACTTATCTTCGCTCAATTTCATTTTTCAGAACTTTTATCTGAGAGTAGCCATGCTTCAATGGAACAAATATCACACACAAAACTGTATTCTTCAAACGCCCAGATACAGAATCTATTAGTATGGTAGAAATACTGAAATTATTATTTTTACCACTACAAATGACAGGCCTTGACATCCATATTACCTTCTCAAAGAGATTTTTCATATATTTGAGTATCTGATTTTTGATATATACGAATGTTTTTAAATTTAGAATCGTTGTCATATTTTTTATTCTTTTTTTTGTTTCATTTTGAGTGTTTTGTTGTTTTTTTTAAAATATATTTATTTATTTTAAAATTTTACACTTCACATTTATAGAACAGCACTGGTATAGCAGACTGAACCATTTTTATGTCTCGATATGTTTGACAATAGCTTAGTATTATAACTTACACCAGTTCACCATTTTGAAAGAAAAAATTGACTGCGCAATGTACACGATCAATGTTAAATATACTAACTTTAATTTCTTTGTTTGAAACCAATTTATACTTCATCTCATCTCCATTCAACCCAATTTTCCATTGAAAATAACACCACTTACACAATTTGACAAATTTATCATTATTGGTAAGTTACAATTCAAATAACCACTGTCTTTTACTCAGTCAATGTATGATGTTAAGATTTATGTAAAGTGGATTTGTGTAACACCACTATTTTGCGACGCTTGCGCGTATATTGTTATTTTCTTTGTTTCATACCACTTGCTTGCTACGCAACACTGGTATAAAACAAAGGGTTTTTTCTAATTTGTTTAAAATTTCAATGAATTCATTTGTCTATCTATGTTGCAGTCAGTTTTTTCAACATGTGTATTTGTATTTCGTAAGTAGCGGTGTGTTAAGATTAGATTTTAGTGTATTTAATTAAAAGTATGGTAAAAATCAATTGACGGTTTGTCTTTAAAAGTGAATTATAATGGTTGAAAAACAAATGTTGTCTTTTTATTGTTTCACCTTTTGATACGTCAGTAATTTAGCCGGCACTTTGTAACTTTACACGTTAATATCTTACTAAACGCATCTCAGTTTAAGCAAGACCCTCTCTGCTAAAGACTGGAAACTCAGCACCCTAGCGGAAGAATTTGCTTAAAGTGGTCACGGGAGAGTCCCCACTGTGATCCGAACTGTCATACTTCAGTAAACATACTCTCTTTACAACTAACAATACCTTTATCAGTCTTTTCATCCCCAGCTCACCTTCCTAGATACTAATAATCTTCTACCTGATTCATAATATCTTCGTTCACACTAATTTCACATCTAGTCATACTTTCATCCTTTTCAAAAACAGTCACCAGCAAATCGCTAGTCTTGCACACGTCGTAGACCTTTTTTTTTACTAAGAATTGTAGGTCTGCTACCAAAAAGCACGGCATCATCAGCATACAAAAGACAATTAACAGTTTTACGAGTGTCACTAATTTTTGTTCCCATTCTTAAATAAGTCTCAGTAATGGCTAATAAGAATATGTCAATCGAAGCTAAACTGGCAGTGCACAACGAAGTTTTAGTCCCAGCACTTATGTATGGAAGTGAAACATGGAACTGGCAGAAGAAGGATGAAAGCCGAGTGAACGCGGTTGAAATGAATGTGTGGGAAATAAATTTATGACAGAGTTACGAATGTTGAAATCAGGCGAGTGTAAATCTGAGTTAAGTATAACTGATAAGATTAAGAAAGGGTCTCTGAGATGGTTTGGTCACGTAGAACGAATAGACGACGAAAGAATGTTAAAACAAGTATGTATTGCGAAAATGAACGGTAACGTAAATCAAGAACGACCACGGAAGACGTGGCATGATCAGATAAACCAAAATCTTAAGTCTGGTCTTGTCAAAAGTAGACAGAACCGAAGGGCATATATGACAAGATGTATGAATGTGCAAGAAGCTAGGAATGTATGCCAGGATAGACAAATGTGGCGGTCCATTCTCTCTGCCTACCCCTACGGGGAAATGGCGTGATGGTGGTAGTAGTAGTTCTTAAATATTTCATATATGCAACTGTTTGTAAAGTTAATGTATGTTTTTGAACATTCGACATTGAATTTTTTGTGGTTTTTTATATTTGGATTTGGTACGGTACGGTGTTCCACAGGGCTTACAATTATAACCACAATTGAAAATTATGACCATTACGAGTACGCAAAGAAAAAAATATATTTAAATTCCTAATCTATAGATTGATGATGATCAATCTCATTCCAATTTTTTATTTTTATTTTTTCTAATCGAAATAGATTTTTTCCCAAATGCTTTAATTTTAAAGTTATTTTCAACTTGTTATTAAAATGGGAATGTTTTAGCTGAGCGGAGAGTGAACCTCGGACCTCCGATGGCGAGATGGCGACATCACCACAGGGCCACAACCCGACCTTAACCGAATAAATACCGCAAAGCGTTTTTTTATTATTTATTTACTGTATTTTTTGTACCTTAGTACCAAGAGTAAGTAAGAACTGTAAAAATGCACACATGTTTAGGCAATTCCTTTTTTATTCATGTTAAAAGTATCTAATGGCTGTTGCATTCCCTGAGTTTTTAAATGATCTGTAGACTGAATTTTTGCTCTCTTTCGTTTTTATTTAGATGGACAGCTATCGCAACAGAGACGAAGGAATAATTCGTTTGCAAAAAACATTTCTAATAATTTCGTCTTAGAAAAGTATTGCACATAGGGGATTATATATAGTTTTAACTTTTAAAGTGTCCAGGCGAATGGAGAACGCAGTTCTGTGTGCGAAATAGAACCAGAGAACCCTGGATGAGTGTTATCACCTCTTTGGCTACTTTCAGGTAAAAATTCTGATAAAGAAAGTCAAGTGAAGATAAGCCCGCTTTCTTTCATTATTCAACATTCCATTCCTTCGCCTCTGTTTAGATACCCACCTGTTTAAGTTGTTTGTTGTGGACTTTTTTGCTGCACACGGACCAGCTGCTGGACGGGGAAGAATACGTAGAAAGAGAAGTATTTTTTTAATTTTATTTTTACACAGCGCCGTTTTGAAACCACCGGGTGAAAAAATAAAAAAAAATTCTCAGACATTAAAAACGTCACTTCGCATCATTTCAAGAAAAGGAATATTACTGCTGATTTTTCTGTTCATTCTATACTTAGTTCGTTAAAACACAACAAATGCCTTTCTTGCCATGCGCCGTGCGCCTGTTACAGGCATTTTATTTAAAAAACGTTTAATAAATCTAGATAAAATATGTTAAATAATATGAGAGTAGGCTTAAAAATAATGGACGCATGCATGTAGAACACTAAGAAAAATAAATAGGAAAATCAGAAAAAAACCACAATGAGAAACAATGTTTTGAGTATGTCCAAATGCTTGCAGACAGGCTGGATTTCCTCTCTAGGAGGTTATTTAGATCTAAATTTGCTGCAACAGAGATGGAAAACATTTATATGGCTTGTGACTTGTCATTGGCTGGTTTGAGTGGCCACTTTGAACGCTGTGTAACATTCACAAATCTGCGCATGTTTAAACATTCGCATTTCCTCAACTCTTTCATCTGTAAAGAACTGAAACCTTTATCACGTGGGTGAGATTCATCCGTCAAAAAAGTCAACAGATAGAAGAGTTGAGGAAATGTGAATGTTACACAGTGTGTAGTGGCCACTTAAACCAGCCAATGATAGGTCATAGGCCCTGTAAATGCCTAGACTTCCATATTCACTACTCAAAATGTTGCCCTTGCCTGTTGCAACAAACCGACAAGTGCCGATCTGATCACAGGATCTGATAGAACCTGCCGCGAGAGAGAAGTTCGAACATTAAGATTGGAAGAAGCCCAGTACAAGGTGGGTAATTGCATTCATTTGTATCGGGGTTCAGTGGTAAAGTAAGTGAATATAACACAGCTTCGCCAAATTCTGCGAACCAGCAAAAAAGCAATATTCGAGCGTCCATCCGCTATCTGGCGAGTGGCGTGATCAACATCTCCCAACGTTACCAAAAAACTCTTTCGAATTTTCTTGAATCCAGGTTTGATAGCTGCCTCCACCTCATCGTCCGAGGTGTAATAATTACCCTCGAGTCTCTTGTCTCTCTTGCGTACAGGAAAAAATATAAATCCCAAGGCGCAAGATCAGGGGAGTAAGGAGGGTGTGAAATCGGTTCAAACTTCGGGTTTCGCGAAGCCTCTTCCGTTGCGCGCGAGGTGTGTGGACGAGCGTTGTCACCTTGCAAGATGATGATGAAGCCGATACGTTCCTTGGATATTTCAATATGGTTTGCGATACGCTTTTGAGTGATTTGCCGGTCGTTTTGAGTGAAATCGTCGACGAGTTTGCGATGTTTATTGTCTTTGACAGTGATCCGACGTCCGCTGCGTGTTTCATTAACAATTATGGCTTTTCTAGGCTTGCAACCACGAAATTTTACTACTCATCAATTTCAAATAGATCTATCAATCTTCTTCTTCTTCAGATTTATTCTCCCCACTGCTGGATTGCCCGCCTCTTCCAAACGTCTCCATTCCTTCCTATCACCCGCTTTCATCATCCACGTTTTACCGGCAATAGAGGCAATGTCGTTGACCCATCTTTTCTGTGGCCTTCCAACATTTCTTTTGTTTGCCCATGGTCTCCACTTTATTATTTTGGGTGTTCACCTGCCATCGTTTTGCCTCGCCAAGTGTCCTTCCCACTGGCATTTCAATTTCGATGCACGATCCATGATATCCACCACTCCGGTTCGGCGTCTTGTTTCTTCATTTCTTACCGAGCATCTGTCTTTCCATGTATCGTTGGGTGCATTTTAATTTCTGGCTCCTTTTTTGTGTTACAGACATGGTTTTTAGTCCGTATGTTGTCACCGACAATATGCACGATTCATATACTTGTCTTTTTAAGCATATAGGGACTTCTTTATTTTCAAAACTACATTTTAGTTTGCCTAAAGCAGCCCAACTTAACCCTATTTTTTTTGGTTACTCCGCTGTCTGTTATCTGGACCTATCAATAGCTTCGTCAATATAAACCGTCTTTAAACGACGTTGAATCTCAGTAGAGGTTGCTTTTTCAGCAGTTAAACAATTGAGAACAGCGTGCTTGAGAACACATAGCACTAGAACACGTCTCCATACTTCCGCTTCTCAAAATACACTGGATGAACTCAACGCCTTCAAACCTGCCCTTGCGTATATAGGGGGAATGTTACTTCGACGTGTCACCTGGCGCGCTTCTGCCTGCAGACCTGTCATTTCATGACCTGTCATTTCGTTCGAGTTCTACAAGCACTCGTGCATTCGTTTTCAGCCTACCCTCGTACTCTTAATGCATTAAAACTACTTATGTTCAATGAATTTTTCAATGTGATTCAATCAATCTTTGGGACTGTTTTAGAATATCAGAGTCGCATAAAAGCTTTTATCGAGAGCGTTTGGAATAGCAGCCCGGGGCTGGTATTATGAACGCAATTATAACGCGTTAAAATAGCGTTTATAATACCAGCGAGGATAGGTTTCCTTGTATCAAAATCAATTTGGGATTTTAAAAATTATTATTAAAAGGAAATTGTTTACTATTTACTGAACCTTATTTTTTCCCTTAAATATATCGTTACATTAAAATACTTTAAGAAATCGTTACAAAGGTTATTCCTATGTCCATGTCCGCTCCCCAACTAACTCTAAAGCATATGGTGTCCACAAAAAGCCTACGCCAGGACGCCGAGAACCCGATGCCTTGTAAAGCAGGCGAGCGTAGTTAAGACTCCTCGGGAGGCATCCGCAGTGTGTAGACCAGTCAATCGTATCGCCTCCGCTTGACGACAGCCGTCACCGCTCGCTGCGTCCATTCTCTTATTTCCTCATTTCTTACCAACCGCGCACTCTCAAGATTCTTCTGAGACATCTTTTCTCAAAACTCAGTATTTTTCTGTTTTAGGCCCTAGTTAAATGCCACGATTCGCATCCTTAGAGGTGTCGTGCAGG
Source organism: Micrasema longulum (assembly GCF_059751315.1). Taxonomy (NCBI): domain Eukaryota; kingdom Metazoa; phylum Arthropoda; class Insecta; order Trichoptera; family Brachycentridae; genus Micrasema; species Micrasema longulum. The sequence continues at coordinate 103,284 of NW_028277833.1, forward strand.
CGTTATAAAGGCGGCATTTGGTTTTAACTGAGAAAATATGTTACCAAAAGTGCGGCTAGGAATCTCAGGCTCTGCATTCAACAGTACGAAGGTTGTCGGGAAATCGGAAATAACTCAGTAAAGATTATTTACTGTCATAATGAAAAAAAAAAAATCGCGATTATAATTATTGTATAATTGAATTCAACTCTGCGGCCTCCATTGTCCCTTTCACAGAGAGTTTGGAAAATTATATGGAGGAATTATGTCGTATATTGTCACTCTTCTTCATGACCAAATTGCGATGCGGAAGTTCAGCCCTGCGGGACATTGGATATAAAAATTGTTTTCTTCACATTGTTTATCGCAGTTTCTTGAAAATGAACGAAAAAAATCCAAAAAATATTTTAATAAAAACAAACTACTTTAAACGACGTCACTAGTTCATGCGAATCAACCAATGATAAGAGAGTTGTGAAAGTTTCCGGTTTTCGGTAAGTCGACGGACCAATCGGCAGAGCTGACCGAGCGTCACACGCGGAGTAATTTCAGAAATACAAAACTTTAAAAAATCATAGCGCTGATAATACATTATGTAATTTTTTATTTTTTTTGAATTAGCTAATTTTTTTTAATCTTCCTCATTATACGAACTGTAGCACAAACTGCGAAATAATTATAACATTAGGAACCCACCCTCAAAACCAATATTTCATGTCGATTTTGCTAGGAATCCAACCCGGAACATCAATCTTGTTTCAAGAAGCTTAACTTTTAGACATAAGACAATTTATTGTTTTCAATGTTTAAAATATATATTTAAAAACCAAAATGTATTTACAAGTAATTCAAATAGATCAAGTCAAAGAAAGAATCGTGTGTTAGAAATAGCACATTGTAAAACGAGGCTCGCACAGAGACATGCATATTTTATAAGCCCAAAATTTTTTATTATTTTTTCACCGATTCCAAACTTTCAAAATTTTCCTTCTTTTAAAAAACACGCACTGTCCTGGATTCAAACTAAAGATATGAACTCTTTTTTTCTATGATATATTTTGTTGCCCTTTAATAATAAGGAATATTTTTATGTTTTTTTAAAAATATTTTTTATTTCCTTTTTTAATTCCCAGAAAAAAATTATAATCTGTTACAGAATATTTTATTTTCTCTTTCTTATGTTACACAAAAATATTATAACTGTCTATTTATTATAGGAGCAAAAATTCATTAACATTTTCTTGTATACCCCCACGAACAGGCCATGCTTTTGCGGAATTTTTAGTTTATTATTTTTACCATTAATATGTATTTCATTGTTATGTAATTATGCTTTATTTTTGAATACTCTGTTTTACCTCTTATGTCTATAGTAAAAAAAAACAAAAAAATATAAATAAAAAAAATAATAAATAAAAAAAAACATGGTAGGCGGTTGCGCCAACCACTACACTAAGAGGCGGACTATCGCTTAATTTCCTTTTCCGGTATTTTTACCCAAGAGTGGAAAACACTCGTTCAGAATGCTGGTTCTATTTCACACGCAGAACTGTATTCTTGTGCCCAGGAACGAAAAAAATAATTATCTAATTTATTTTATGATTTATAAATAAAATATTTAGGCGTTATACATAGAATTATTCTGAATGTTGTCGGTATGCTGTTAAAACCCTCTAAATGTCAAAATTAAAAAAATAATATGAACGGTTTTTCAGGGCCAGACCGCGAAACTTTAGAGTAACATTCCTCGTGGTAATCCTAAAAAAAATACTTATGAAATTTTTGTAGTCAATTTTTTTTTTTTTTTAATGTAGTAAATCCTTTATTTCTCGGACAAGCAGTCCCTTCACCAACCCCTACTCCTCTCCTACCCAGCCGCTTCACTTCGCGTCTGGTGCGTATCGCTTCGTTGGTCAAATACGGTTTAATCTTATTTGTGGAAGGGATGCTAGTCCAAGAAATTAAAGATTTACGCCACTCTAAAAATTTTTTTTTCATCAATTTTTGAAAAAAAAATATTGAGATTTTTTCTGTCTGGCCCTGAAAAACCGTGTATTAAAAATGCAGTTATATTATTAGGTGTTAATATGAGTTGATTGCGGTTTTTTTTCCTAATATAGTGAACAAGATGAAACAGCAAAAAACCAATTGCAACAAATTAGTCAATAATGGAATCTCCTTCGTTTTTACAACAAATAAGTCAACAATTCAAAGCATCTTCACCGTAAACTGCACATATCGCGAGCAGCTTTGACAGCTTCATTTCCTCGATTGAACGCGAATGAGCGGTCGAAAGTGCTTACTTTCGTCTACTGGGCCATTACATGTTACCTTCTCAGAAATGTTTCCCCCCTCTGTTGCAACAAATTTTACAACTTACTTCCAAGGGAGGAAATCCAGCCCGTCTACAAAAACTTGGACATACTCAAAACAGTGTTGATTAAACAATTTGGTATAAGAAGTGTAAAAATTGGAAAATTGTTTTCAGGCGTTGCCTAGTGGGTGAATTGGTTCAGCCGGGTGAATCTCACCCGCGTGATAAATGTTTCAGTTCTATTGCTTCACAAAAGTCAACAGATGGAAGAGTTGAGGAAATGTGCATATTTAAACATAGGCAGATGGTGATAGTGGTGCACTTAAACCAGCCAACGACAGGCCATGAGTCCTGTTATATATAGTTGGATAATTTATAAAGCACTATTTTTGTGAAAATCACCTCAAGGGCGGTGTACAATTAATAAATATCCCAGTACATCTTGCAGCTACAGAGCGCATGGACGGTTGGGATTCTAGTTCCTCGTTTTCAATTAGGATCAATCAAAAATTATAACAGATAGGAGCTAGATTACAGAATGTCTTGCAGCTACAGAGCGCATATACAGTTAGAAATTTAGCCCCCATTTACACATTTTGAAAATTGACAAATAAATTTAGTGTATTAATGATACTAAAATAATATGAATAATAAAAAGGAGTAAGATTACAACACTTCTTGCAGCTTCTAAGCGCATAGACGATTGGAATTCTAGACCCCATTTACAAAATTTAGGTATTTTAAAGTTGATATATGAAAGCTAGATAACCAATCATCGTGCAGCTACAAAGCGCATGGACGAGTGAAATTCTAGCAAAGTTATGATATCAATAAATTTACAAAAAATAGAGCATAGTAGCATAGAGCATCTTAATGCATAGACTTCCATTTTCTCTTCTCAAAAATGTTTTCCCTCTCTGTTGCAACAAATTCCGATCTTAATAACTCCCCAGGGAGGAAATCCAGCTAATCTGCAAGCATTTGGACAAAATCGAAACATTGTTGGAGCATTCATTTCATTTACCTGATATTTTTTTCGAAATCTTATCTATTGAAACAATTTTGAGGAACTCAAATGGTTTAATGGGTGTTTATTATTTCCAAAATATAAATTAGACTGGAAAAGACTCGTGTCGAGTCAAACATTCAAATCGATTTTTCTCAGTACAGGCAAGAATGCATTTAGGGGATTTTATCAACATTCCGACGCAATATTATATGTACCTAATCTTAAATATTAGACTAAAGAACCATATCAAAATGTTTTAAAATAATTAGAAATTTTCATTTTGTAGATTTCCCTAGCGAGACAATAAGGTGTGCCTTATTTTCAATAGTAAACGTACAATGTATAAATTCAAAATGGCAAACGAAACTATTTCACAAAAGGGAAAAATCACATGATACAAATACCGTTAAAAACACGCGAAGAGGATTTTTAAAAATTGAACAATGTAAATTTTCATTTATAATTTTAAAAATAAAATTGTTAAAAAACATGTCTTTTCAAAATCGCGACATGTTTGGCCTTGACAATTGTGACGTCGAGATTCGCGCCGAGGTTGTCAATTTTTTTAAAGTTCGAGATTAGCAATTAGCGAAAATTGACGAATCTGCTTTTTGTATCCATACTTTTACTTTTATTTGATTTTTATATATCTTGATATTTTTATTATATATTATTTAATTTAGTAGTCAATCTTATTTGGCATATTATTTATTTCTCCTATTTCTTACAGCGTGCAGAGTGAGTTTCTAGAAACCATATCTCAATTTTGTTTTTATATATACAGGGTGTTCATCAAACCCTGTCACATCCGAAACCACGATGATCAGTATGAGCAAGAAGACATATTGGCACGTAAAAATATGTTTTTAAAACGAATAAAATTTAAAAAAATAAAATATCAAAAAAAGCAAATGGTTGCTTACTTCTGCAGGGGAGAAGCGAGGAGAGGGAAGAGGGAATCTGGTACTGCGCCGCGCTCCCCTCACTTCTCCCCTGCAGAAGTAAGCAACCATTTGTTTTTTTAAATAATATTTTTTTGAATATGCTTATATGTCCTCTTGCCCATACTGATCACCGTGGTTTCGGATGTGACAGGGTTTAGAGAACACCCTGATTAGATTGATTGATTTCAATGATACTATTAATTTGTTTCTTTTTTCAATACAACTATTTTGTTGATTTCAATTATATTGTTATTTTTTTTAATTGATTATGTATGAATCTAAATTTGTATAATTTATAATTTACATTTTAATATTTATGTCTGATTATATGTTTAAAATTGTATTCTTTGGAATTTTATTATTCATTACTTATACCTTGTTTTTCTGGATTGTTATTCTATTGCATCACGTGTCATTATATTTGAATCTAATTAATTTTACTATGTATTTTTAATTGTTGATTATTATGGCTTGACACGGGCACAGCCTAAAAAGCCTAATTAGTACATTCATTTAAACGAGTGTAATTTTGAATGAATAAATAAATAAATAAAATTTAAACGGTCACAAGCAAAGTTAAAATTCGTACCGAATCGTGACGTATCAGGGGTGTGGCCGATGCAATGAACCGTTTTTGCTATTTTTTTTTACTCCACAGTATTTCATCCCTTATTGCATATAAAAATAACGTGATTTTTCCCTATTGTTTTTAATCGCCTAAATATTCCAACGAAACTGTAGATTTGATGTCAATAGCTTTTAGAAATTCACATCAGTCTTCCAGGAACAAATATATCAATTTCAAAGTGCCAAATTGGAAAAACTGTATTGATTAAAAATACAAAAAAAATTATAAATGTTCAGCCCTATGTGCCGATTGTATTTAAAACCTGTAGCTGCCCAGTGTAGATTTTACTTTTCAATTTGTGAATAATATTTTTGAATATGTAGAAAAAAAATAGTCTCTTAGTGATTTTTATATATGAAAAACTTAATTTATAGATTATTGCGTATGTGTAAGTTATATGTTACGATTATTTATTTGGTTTCATATTGTAGTGATACCTACGTTTGTTAAATACATCGAATTTAAATATTTCATTAAACATTTCATTTAAAAAATACTTTGTTTTATTTCGTAATTACTTTATAACTTGCGTTTGAAATTCGACAAATGGACTATGCTGCTTAATGTGTTATCGTCAATTTATTGAAATAATTTTAAGTTGCTTAAATTCCACTCGTTCACGCGCTGTGTAGCTGCAAGACGACTAACAATCTAGCTGGTTAGGCCGATTGAAAATGTGTCACAGCGTAAATAAATTCCTATGCCTGTCTCCTTTTCTCTCGCCCACTTGAATCCTGTCCCTTTTGCACCTTTATGGTTCTAATAACTATTGAGTTGATTATTTTGCCACCTGGGGTCAGTGTCCGATTTAACCGCGATTGAAGTGCATCTTCGGTTTGGAGTTTTGCCGCTTAAGCTGCCGCTCGCTCCGCGGTATCGCCGCCTCAGCTAAGCTCGGAGAAAAAAAGAAAATCAACAAAAAAGGTCAGTCCATTCACTCCATTTCCTTGCATCCATTTGCGCTGTGACATTTACAAAATTTAATATACCTCCTGTCGAGAACAAGCTCACGCATCGCCACTAGCTTTAATATTATCGTTATTATTAAAGTTGAATTATATAGAATTCGTGTATCTGGGAAGTATGTTTATAAGAGGGTAACAAAATGAACGACGCACTAAGCACAGTAATTGCTAATAAAAATATGTCAATCAAAGCTAAACTGGCAGTGCACAGCGGAGTTTTAGTCCCAACACTTATGTATGGAAGTGAAACATGGAACTGGCAGAGGAAGGATGAAAACCGAGTCAACGCGGTTGAAATGCGATCTCTTCGACGAATGTGTGGGAAATCAAAGAATCCGACGTTGTTTCTAAAATAGGTTTACTGGTGTGAAGATGTCGATCTCCAAAGTGATAATCTTCAGCTGCCTGGCTGCTCCTCCAGTCAGCAGAACCAGAGGCAGGTTGGTTCCGGAAACCAGGAGGTAAAATAATCTATGCTGACGCTGTCGAAGATAACCATCAGGAACATAAAAAATGATATTCTCTAAAATGGCTGTAATAATGAAGATAGAGGCTAGACTTCTTGCCGTTCATGCGCTCTGTAGCAGTGGCGAGCCGTGATTTATTTTATAGGTAATCTACAAAAAATATTCATTCATTTGTACCTACATAATATGTAAGTAATATAATTATAAATGACTATTTTTTCTGTGGTTCTGTGAAAATCAACTCAAACAATAATTATTATCAAACACACGATATACGTAGCTTAATTCTATACTATTTTGATACAATACTTGTGCAAAAATTATTTAAAAATATCACAATGGCATTCAGAAGATATTTCCATTATGATTTAAATTTTAACACTGAGCACTGTCCGATTCCTTTTAAAAGCCAATGAATGACCGCACAAAACCAGTCCGCGCATCTTACGTCATTAGTATTTAAAATAGTTCTCATTTATATTTTAAATAGGTTTCTGTGATAAAAAATGGTCACTTCAAAGCGATTGTTAATTCCAATAAATTCCAATTCAAGCAAAAAATGCTCGCTTGAACATGATTTTTATATGCCTTTTGACAATTACAAAGACGGTATGCTTAACTTCCGTCTGTGTCATCATTTTTGAGGGCTCATGGATTAATTTGTCAATGCTGTATATGTTTAATGAAGTTGAATTTTGCATCAAATATAATACCAAATCAGTCATTTCGGTAACTCGCTATAAATTTGTAGTAGTTGCGACTTATAAACGGGCAAATAAAATTAAATATGGTAACTCACAGCGTAATGCTTCATCATTCCTGCAGGCGAGAAGCCGCTAACCCTGTGCCCGTCATAATTTGACAAATATCGGCCAGACGTCTGAAAAAAATGGTAAAATATTTCATAGTCGGGTTAAAAATTTTGTAAAAAAAATATCATGGTTTATCTCTGCGTTCTTATTTATTTATATATGCGCCCAATGGGCATTTTTAAGAACATATGTGTACATAGAAAATTATTATAAAAGAAAGTAGAAAGACACAATGGTATATAGTAGACTCGGTGGGAGTGGAAGCGGGAGAGAGGTGTTTATAATTGAATTTGATTCAGTGATCGTTTGAAAGAAGACAACTTGTTATCAAAGGAATCAAGACTGTTATGTTTATTGGCAGACCTGAGAATTCTGGGCATAGTCATCGGTATGAAAAAGTAAGTTTTGTCAGAGGTTTCTAGTTGGGATATTTAATTTTATTGATCAAAGAGTGAGTTGAGAATTTTAAATAGGACTGGGAGGTCGGATTTATTTCGACGGTCTTGAAGAGAAGATATATTCAAGGTAGTTTCTAACTCATTATACGTATATTGGTCTTCGGATAAGCCCAGCCTCCGGGCTATCTTTCTTAAAAACCGATGTTGAACTGATTCAACATTCTACGTCATAATATGGAGACCAGATAACGGAGGAATACTCTAGGTGCGGGCGAACTAGGGAACAGAAGAGAGCTTTAAGGGTATTGATATTTTTGAAGTCAGTTGTGCTTCTGTTAATAAGATTGATTGATAACATGTTCAATATGAAATATATTATTATTCTCAAAGGACCCTCTGACTACCCGTCCACAATTCTTATTTCTTCTACATCTCATAAAGGGTCCATGCGGCTCCACTGTGGAATCGTCTCCAATCCACTATCTTCTACAGAATCTCTGTTTAAATCACGCCTGAAGAAACATCTCCTTTCTCTTCTTTGATTTTTCCTTTTAGACTAGTATTGATATCAATTAATTTATACACATTTTATTAGCTGACTAAAAGAAATTACCATTTTTTAATTTTCTATTTTTATCTTTAAATAGTACAAACATAATAAATGGATGTCCTAATATTAACTTACTTCTAATTATTATAAAAACATATACTAATTATTAACATTTCTTAACAATATACGTACACTTAAAAAGAAAACTTCTATAAAACTAACACGAATAAAATTACTTTTTAAAACTTATCTGCGTAACACATGTTTTTTTAATTGACATTTAAATGAAATAATATTTTTTTGCTCTCTTATTTCTAATGGTATTTCCTGATTATTGACAATAAGCCCGCCAAAAGAAAAATTAAACAAACAAGCAACAATGTTTTGAAAATGTCCAAATATTTGTAGACATACTGGTTTTCCTTGTAGGGGGTCATTTAGATAGAATTTTTTGCAACAGAGGAAAAAAATGAGAAGGGGATATGGGATTTACAGGAAAAGTGGATGTGTAAACATGGACATAATGGTGAATGTTACACAGTGTGTAAAGTGACCACTTAAACCAGCCAATGACAGGTCATAAGCCCTGTAAATGGCTAGACTTCCATGTCCCCTTCTCAAAAAAGTGTTTTTTTTCTGCTGCAAAATTTCAGTTCTAAATAGCTCCCCAGGGAGGAAATTCAGGCTGTCTACAAACATTAGGACACACTCAAAACATTGTTATTTAAACTTACTGGTATAAGAAGTATAAAACTTGAAAAATTGTTTTCAGGCGTTGCCTAGTAGGCGAATCGGTTCAGCCGGATGAATCTCACCCGCATGACAAAAGTTTCAGCTCTTTTACTTCACAAAAGTCAAAAGAAGAGTTGTGGAAATGTGGATGTTTAAACATACGTAGAATGGTGAATGTATGCTAAACACTGTGTGTGTGTAAAGTGGCCAGTTAAACTAGCTAATGACAGACCCTGTAAATGCCTAGACTTCCAGATTCTCTTCTCAAAATGTCTGTTGCAACAAATTTAGATCGAAATAAAAAGCTTTTAAAATCCATTATGGGGATAGTTGCCACATATTCTGTATAACATGTCAATGAGCGTTGTATCGAGTTAAATGTTGCTGTGTCTTAGTAAAACGTTTTTTTCGTCCTAAAAGTAGAACACGCAACATACCCAAAGGAACACGTTTGTTTAACGTTTAAAAGTGACACAAAAACCATAGATAAATATGGAGTTGTTAGTGTTGTCACTTTTTTATTAGCTTTGTAATGAAATGGTCGAAGGTTTATCAAGAATACCAATTTGACAAAGCAATCGAGATGACCACTCGAATATTGTCGGGTGGGCGACTAATTTAGAAAGGACTCTAGGGGGGTTAATTCCAGTTTTGTGTCTACGAAAATTTGGACAACCTCAAAATATTGGTGTTATAACAGAATATCCTCTGATTTTACTAACGTCCGTACAATCAAAACTCTTTATTGCTCAACTGTTCGCCCTCTTCTAGAATATGCCTCCGTGGTCTGGTCTCCATTCTATGTCAATCGCATAAATCACATTGAATCAGTCCAACATCGCTTGCTTCGAAAAATAGCGTGGATGCTCGGACTAGAGAGAGATAATTATTTTTATGCTGAAATAGAGTCAATGTTAAATATTTCTAGTCTACAAAAACGTAGAACTAATATTGACTCCATATATATGTTCGGCATACAAATGGTATAATCGATGTTCTATCATTACTGGGACAAGTAAAATTCAATATTCCGACTCGTAGATTGAGAAACAGCGTTAAACAGCGCAATGTCCGTTAATAAATAAATAAATATAAATGAACAGCCGGAAAGATCAGAATATACATGTATATACGAGTAATAATATATAAACTTATTTTTGAAATACAAGAAAATATATTAAAAATTAAAATATTTACACATAAGCTACTATTCATATTTAAACTTTTGATCGAGTAGCCACTCTTTTATTTTGATCTTGCATGTGAGTTAAATTTTATTTCTTTCGGCAATAAATTAAAAATTGTAGGTACTAAATATTTGAAAGTTCTATTTCCATACTTATTACATACTTTTGGTACTACCAAGCCACCATTGGACGTGAAGCGTGTATTATGGTTATGTTTGAGAGGAAACTTGAATGTATTACTATTAAATTGTTCCAAAATGATGCAAAGCCACAGTAGTCCTCGAACAGGCAGAGTTTTGATTGCTTTGTACAGGAGATCATTATTACATCTTTGTTCGTAAATCTCTGCTGGTACAATTCTTTTAACTATAGAGTACTGTAGACTCTGGATAATTTTTATATAAGTTTTAGTCGAATGTCCCCACGATTTTATACCATATCTTATTATTGATAATAATTTAACTAAAGATAAATAATAATAATTTTTAGAGTTATTTTAGGCAAAATAAAAGATAACTTATAAAAGGTACTCACAATCGATCACAAAGTTCAAATATATGACGATCCCGTTTAAAATTATGATCTATAAAAATACCTAAATACTTACATCCTCCACAAATTCTTTGAGTTCACAATTACATGTGTTAGAGATACCATCATGCAAGCAATTTGTGCAATGAGCAATAATATTAGGCAAAACATATTTTTTGGCATGAGGAGATTTTATGTACAAGCATTTAGTATTTTTTGCATTTATAATGAGACCATAGTCATGAGCCCAATTTAACAATTTATTGAAATCACTTTGCAATATCTCTTGTGATTCTAGTGGGTTTTATTAGAAGTAACAAGTGCGGTGTCATCTGCAAAAATAAATATCCTTACTTCTTTGAAAACGTTACAAATCATTGATACATAAATTATGTACAATTTAGGACGCAAAATAGGCCTCCTAGTGATAATAATGATTTAATTATTTACAGCCCTCGCATTTTTCATAATTCCTCTAGCGGCCAAATTCCGAACTAAATATCGTGTAGCAAAGTTTCAAACCTGAATTTCCTTGACGGATACGATTTTCCAGGCGTTATTGGACGCCGCGGGACCCCTCAGCAGAGACGCGCCGCCCTTCAAAGCCACGACACTTAGCAAGCGCAGAGACATCTTGCGACCGATTTCTGAAACATTTCATTGAAATCATTTTTATTTTAGAAACGAATCGAAAAGGGCTTAGAATTAAAGACAGCCTAAGTTAGAAAAACATTTTTGAGAAGGGAAAATGGAAGTCTAGGCATTTACAGGGCTTATGACCTGTCATTGGCAGGTTTAAGTGGCCCACTGTGTAACATTCATCATTCTGTCCATGTTTAAAAAATCCGCATTTTCTCAACTCTTCCATCAATCCCTTCCAGTTCATCTTCACTTCTCAAAAATCTGTTGCAATAAATTTAAATATGGATGACTCCCTAGGGAGGAAATCCAGCCAGTCTGCAAGCATTTGGACATAATCAAACATTGTTGAATTAACTACCCAAAAAGAAAAAGTATAACAATTGGAAATTTGTTTTCAGGCGTTGCCTAGTAGGTGATTTGGTTCAGCCGGATGAATATCACCCACGTGATAAAGGTTTCAGCTTTTTTACTTCACAAAAGTCAATAAATGTTCATTATTGTTGATTGTGATACGCTTAGATGTTTTTAAGCACTTCGATAGTCATTTGTGATTGAGCTACAGGAGATGTGGGCGTTTATTGATTTTTCGATAACCCACTTAGCCTATTAAAGTCATCCATAAAGATGACATTTCATCTAATTAATTGTTTTGTATGGCCTGGCGCCGCAGTTCTCCGATCAATAATTTCTGCCAACACACTGAACCGTATTTACGAGCAAAAAAAAATGTCCGAAGCTGAAGTTGAAAGTCACAAAATAACTTTAAATATTTTTATTTTATTTTATTTTTATTTCAATAGATTTACGCCGAAGTCCATTTTAAACATTAACATTTATTATAGTCCTTAAAATATAGCATGATTAGACTGACAGCTGTCAAACTAATGTCATTAGCGATGGGAAATTACTGATCATTTATCAAATCGATTTTATCGGTTTTTTCATGCAATCATGAAACTCCGTTTCCGAAAATTGATATAAAAACGCAAAACAAGCCTATTATAGTGTGTTTAACACAATTATTCACCAAAAATAAGACATTTATACTTTTTTTATGAACAACATCAAATAAATTATTTTTTCATTCGATCAATTTGTCCCATCTTTAACGTTTTTGCAAAATAATGTAACACTGTAAGAACGTCGTTAATAATTATGTTTATTTTAGTTTTTTTTAGTTTTAAAGCTGATTTTATATATCTATGTTGATTTATGTGTCAGCATTGTATAAAAATAAATTAACACGCCAGATACGAATGATTTTTTGTTTGTCAATATAAATAACTCCTTAGACGTTACTACAAAGTTATGTCGTCACTTTTTCTGACAAATGTGATTCTAATCAAGCTATATTTTAAGGACTACAGTACACCAGCTGACCCGTCTGACGTTGTCCTGCCCGAACGTTGGTTTACCCTGCTATTAGCTTGGAAAAATACTTTTCATTAAAAAGTAGGTACCCAGGTACTTGTTTATGATTGAATTCCAAAACTAAAATTTATTAATATTCAAGTATTGAATTTAAGTAGGTACCTAGGTACTTGTTTATGATTGAGTTCCTAAACATAAAATAATTCATTTTCAATTAAATAATTATTTTTGCAATGGTCAAATTCAGCTCTTCTCACTAACAGGGGTGCACTTTATTTATGAATGCGATTTTCAAAAATGTATTGAATGTCAGTTAATTTTATTTTAGTTTTACCAAAAATCCAATGAAAAGAAATTATAAGGAATGTAAGGAAAGAATCAGAAAAAGCAAATGTTTTTTCTAAACATTCAAAAACAAACTTTTTTAAAGACAAAAAAACAACATCCTTCCATTTTTTTATATGCATTCTCGTCGATGAAAAAGAGACTTATAATTCTAACTTTTTTTTTTACAGATTCGATTGAAAAATTTAAATATCCACGAACACGCGCAGCGCAAAGATCTACATTTCACTGAAAACCGCACGTTAGTCGGTCAAGCCGTTTAGTAAGAGTTCAGTGACATCACACGTACAGAAGAATTATATATACAAAGATAGACATGCCCTGTAGAGTAAAATCTGTATTTAAAGGCTAAAAGGCTGGAAGTCATATTTTTTGCAAAATTAAGTTACGAATGTCATTTTGTTAATATATTCAGATTATATTAATGATAAAAACATCGGAGTCCTCCGGTATACCACAAATGAAATAGCTTGTTCTAAAAGTGTTTATAACTTGTCGTGTACTGGTTTGAGTGACCACTTTACACATTGTGTAACATTTACCGCACGCAACTCTGGGAATAAAATCAAGTGAAGATCGATTGAGATCCCGGGTTCGATTCTAGGCCAGGTCGTTATAAAATATTGCTTAAAAATGTGGTTTTACATTGTAATATTTCACTTTTTCCTTTTCTGGCACCTGAAGCGTAATACTGATCACATTCATACAACAGATGATCATGATTACAACAGGAAGAAAAAACATTTTTAAGGAGAAACTATGAACGTATAGGCATTTACAGGGGGCGAATTACCTGTCATTGGCTGGTTCAAATGACCACTTTACACACTTTTTAACATTCAAGGTTCTGTACATGTTTAAACACTCACATTTTCTCAATTCTCAATGTTACAAAGTGTGCAAAGGGGCCGCTTAAATCAGCCAATGAAAGGTCATAAAATAACATTTTAATCTTAATAGTTATCACTGGAGTTCCAGTGAGTGAAATCCAGCCTGTCTATAAACATTTTTACATACTCAAAACATTGTCGATCGTTGCCTAGTTGGTGAAATAATTCAGACAGATAAATCTCGCCTACATCTATAAAGGTTTCAGCTCTTTTACTTTACAAAAGTCCACACATGGAAGAATTGAACAAATACGCATGTTCTAACGTGGAAGAAAGGTGAAAGTTGCACAGCGTATAGAGCGATCACTCTACAAAAGCTCTGTAAATGCCTTGGCTTCCAGATCGCACGAATCAAATCAAAATAGATTTTAAAATATATTATTTTTACTTACATAATATTCGGGTTAAAACGCGAACTGTTTTTGGACGCAACTCCTACAAAAAAATTATCTCGTATCTTATCTCAAAATAGATACAGAATATTGATTGTAAATCTACAGGGTAATGCTGAATTAAGTTTCTGATATTGTATATATTTATTTATTCTTTATACAGCCTAAGTCAATTACGACAGGTATATGAAGAAGCGTAAACACAACAAAGACAAACAAGGGCAAAAAAATAATGCTATACAATATATTTAAAAACACGATCAACATATGAGACTTCTATCTAACTCATGCCAATCCATCTTCATCCCGCACTGCGTTAATGGCGAAAAGATCTACAAAAAGCCGGAGGATCTATCCCAGATAATTCCAGTAACTCAATCACAAATAACTATCGACGTGATTGAAAACATGCTGAGCATTTGAGCGAGCACAATGAACAATAATGAACATGCTTAAGTTATCACAGTCATAAGCCAACGCGTGTGTAATCTCTAAGTCAACGCTCGTGTCGGTTTGTTTTTTGTTTTCCTCGTAAATAAATACAGTTCACTGGCGAAAAATCGGCGTTTACTATAAACAATAATACAATATATTGCATTTGCAAAATAGTAAGGAGTATCTAATACAAAAAAGTGAAAATTAAATTACAATTACTATGGCGAATGCTTTCTTGACATTTGGCTCGCCGACCGCGAGCTAAATGCAATGAAAAATCAAAAGTCTTAGGAAATATGACTACATTTCTGATTATCGTAGGCAACTGAAATGGCTCAAAATTAGACAGCGGAGAGATTATCACTCCCTCTCACTTCTGTTTAATGTACTTTATAGTCCTAACGCTCCTATATACCTCCGTCAGCGCTCATCAGTTCATGGTTTACCTCTTCGTTCTAATTCTCAAGGCACTCTCTTAATACCCATCCACAATTCCTCTTTCTTCTCTAACTTGTATAGTGTCTATGCGGCTCGACTGTGAAATCATCTCCCATCCACCATCAGAGATGTTACTACATTATCTCTGTTTAAATCACGTCTGAAGAAACATCTCCTTTCTCTTCCTTAATCTCTTCTCCTTTCCTTTTTCCTCTTTCCTCTTTTTTCCTTTTTCCCATTGAGTAATAGCTTTGATTTACGGTAATTTATAAACAAATACGTTTATTTCTATTTTTATACATCTTTAGCTTTTTAATCTTTTTTTTCTATTGAATATGTTCTGTAACTTGATTTATAAAAATAAAACTTTTATTTTATAGGTTGGTTGGAAGAAATTGCCATCTGGCAATAAGCCCGCCAATGTACAAATAACATTATGTACAAAAAGTAAAATAAATAAATAAAAGCGTGATAAATAATAAATAAATAAAAATAGCAGTTTTGGAATATTTTCCATATTTACACCGGTGAAATTCAAATATGTGATTGCGCAGCAGGATTATACGTCGCGAAACATAAATATTTTGACATTTAATATCAGGTGTTCACGGATGTTCCATTGTGATAGCGAATACGATAAACAACCACGGTGAGAAATTGTTATCACGTTGCTTATTAGCACGTCTATAGTTATTTGTGATTGAGCTATAGCTGACATTGGGGCATATTTCTATAACAAAAGTTGCTCTAAGATTTGATAAATTAATACCATATTTCGGCTTCTAGTGACACGGTTGGGAACCTGAAAACAATAGATTGCAACAGAGTTGAGACTACTTATAGCATTAAGTATTTTACCATATCGATATCTGCGCCGCGATTACGAACGCTATCTTCACCGGTGCATATCGAGACGGTATAAACTAGCATCAGTATTTACGTAAAAAAACATGTATATTTAACAACAATATTTTGAATGTGTCCAAATTTTTATAGACAAGGACTGGATTCAACTCCCTGGGGAGATTTTAACATTAACATATTACAACAGAGATGAAGAACATTTAAGAGAAGATAAAACAGAAGTCTAGGCATCTACAGGGCTTATGACCTGTCATTGGCTGGTTTAGGTGGTCACCTTACACACTGTGTAACATTTACCATTCTGCCCATATTTGAACATCTATATTCCTTCAATTATTTCATCTGTTGATGTTTGTGAAGTTAAAGAGCTGAAACCTTTATTGTTGCGAAGAGATTCATCTGACTGAATTATTTCCCATACTAGGCAACGCCTGAAAACAATTTTCCAATTTTTAAACTTCTTCTTGGACCAGTTGGTTTCATTACAATATCTGAGTTTGTACAAATGTTTGTAGACAAAAGACTGGATTTCACCCCAGTTCATTTTTTTAATAAATAAAAGTAATATTTTTTTTCATTTAAATTATTTATTGACAATTCTTGATGGAATTCCATTGTAATGATGTAATAACTTATATTTACATATAAGTTATTAATTTAAAAAATACTTGGTACACTTCCACTTATTTATTTTGACCAATTAGCGCTTTCACCCTCTAATGGGCATCTTCAGACTGAATTAATTTAATCGTAATTTGTTAGTCTTTTGTCTACAAACATTTGGACAAACTCAAATATAATAATAATGATTTATTAACAAAAATCACAATGTCTTTATCTTCTACATAAACACTTAGGTAATAGATTTCTCTGCATCATGTCTAGTCTGCCTAACTAGGTACAGCCTGTTTTAAGGCAGACATTTTTATGCAAAAATAAACAATAACAGGACTATCTACCAGCTAATTTATTATAAAGTTATACAATATATATACCATTTATTATTTTAGATTGTTTTTTAGTAAGTTTTCTGATTTTTCTCTACCTAAATCCAGGTTACCATTTTATTACAAATTTATTTAATTGAATTCGGGTCATGGTTTTGCAATGTTCGGGTAACATATTGAATATTTTGGGGCCCAGGAACCTGAAATTTTTCTGCCCGAATTCAGAGTTTGCGGTAGACCCCATGACCCATCCTCTAGTTTGACTTCTGGCAGTGTGGGAGTGTTCTTTTTGGGATTTGGTGGAATAATTTGCTTTTACAAACATTATTATTTTAAAAATATATAATTGCCTCATATCTAATATATCTAATCTGGGGTACCTGAAGGGCTCTTTAAACATTATTTTAACTATTGGTTTTTGAGCAGATTCGAGAGGTTTTAATATTGATTTAAAAGTGTCTCCCCATCCTATTACGCCATAAGTTATAATTGAGTTACATTAAATATAATATAGTTGTTTGAGTTTAATTAGGGATAAGATGTTACGTATAGACTCGAAGATAGGGGAAAGTTTTCTAATTTTTTGTGTTATATTTGTATGAGAGCTTTAAGTATCTTTGTCGATAACCTGTTATTGGACATGTATTTTTTGTATGAATAAATAAATAAATAAAATAAAAATTACCCACGGATAGAAATGCTATTTACTTCGCACCAGTGACGTGTCTAATTAACTATAACGTAAGTCAATTTAAAAAAAAATACCAATAAAGATACCCACAATTTTTTATGGGCACCGTGTAAACTTTAATTATTGATAACATGTTATACCTTAAGTATATCTGAATATTGCCAGAGTAAAAAATATGTTTTTTTTTTACCAACGAATCTTTGTAACATCGTATTTTTTGTAAACTCACACGCCTCTCGGTCTAATCTTGGGTATTCTGCGAAAAAACACTAAGTCAAAATTACTACTTCTGAAATAATTGAAGTTCTAAGTTTGTAACGAAATAATTTATTTTTATATACGAAACATTACTAAGCCATATTTAAATTTATTTTAACAGAGAGAGAAAACAGTTTTGAGAAGGGAATATGGAAGTCTAGGCATTTACATGGCTTATGACCTGTCATTGGCTGGTTTTTAAAAAAAATAAAATATTATCATTTTATTACATAGACAAAATTATAATTTATGCAAAGTTGCGTTGACTGTCTAACTAGGGTTATTTACCCCGTTCTAAGACAGTCAAAAAAATATAAAAAATAGTAATCAATTTTTAAAAAACTGTTATAAAGAAAAAAACAAAGTAAAAAATGGAGTAAAAACATGGTAAAAAATGTAGTAAAAACAAAGTAAAAATGCAGTAAAAACAAAGTAAAATTGTAGTAAAAATCTAGTAAAAACATAATAAAAATGTAGTAAAAACATAGTAAAAATGTAGTAAAAACATAGTAAAATTGTAGTGAAAACATAATAAAAATGTAGTAAAAACATATTAAAAATGTAGTAAAAAACGTACCAAAAACATAATAAAAACAAAGTAATAAATGCAGTTAAAAAACATAGTAAAAACCATTAAAATAAATAAATATGTCTATAAAAATATTTTGAAACTCAGTAAAATGCGAAATAAAAACAGAATACATAGTAAGAAACATATTTTCGGTTTAAGTGGCCACTTTACACACTGTGTAACATTCACCATTCTGCCCATGTTTGAAAATCCACATTTCCTCAATTCTTCTATCTGTTGACTTTTGTAAAGTAAAAGAGCCGAAAGCCCAATCACGTGGGTGAGATTCATCCGGCTGAACCAAATCACCTACTAGGGAGGTGATTTGGTTCAGCCGGTACCCTAGGGAGGAAATCCAGCCACTCTGCAAGCATTTGGACATACTCCAACATCGTTGAATTAACTATCTGGTAAAAGAAGAAGTATAAAAATTGGAAAATTGCTTTCAGGCGTTGCCTAGTAGGCGATTTGGTTCAGCCGGATGAATCTCACCCACATGATAAAGGTTTCAGCTCTTTTACTTCACAAAAGTCAACAGATGGAAGAGTTGAGGAAATGTGGATGTTCAAACATGGGCAGAATGGTGAATGTTACATGGTGTGTAAAGCGGCCACTTAAACCAGCCAATGACAGGTCATAAGCCCTGTAAATGCCTAGACTTCCATATTCCCTTCTCAAAAATTAATTAAAAAACGAAAATTTACATTATTTTAGATTATCGTGCTTTCTATGTTAATTTTGTATGGGTACTATTGTGTACCATATTTACGTATACACTTGTTAAAAAAAATATATACATGTATTATTATCACTGTTTTTTTATATTTTTTTTGAGACACAAGAATATTATTGTATTAAATATAGTAATATTTTGTACCCCTTAAATAAAAAAAATATATAAATTCTTTTCCTTTCAAAATTTTATCTGCACACGTTGTTTGATTATTTTTTAATATCTAAATATATTCTTTATACAATACTGCTGAGTTATATATTATAGTATTTATGTAACATAATACTTTTCTATTTAATTTAAAGTTTTTCACATTATTTTGAAGTGTTTATATTATTTTCAATGTTTATCTTTTTAAGGTTAAAGGCACTGCGTGACGTGTATATTAATAAATAAATAACAAAAATAAATTTTAGAATTAAAAAGCAAATTGTAAAAAACTTATAAAGAATTTAAGCAAAAAATATTATGTACAATAGATTTAATGCGCAGTAGTTATAAATAAATACGCATTTTTTGTTTTTTGCTGAAGAATCAGTCATTTAAACCAGGGTCTTTTAAAAGACAGATTTTTAAGTTATTTTTAACATTAACATTTTAATCAATTTTACCAATTTCCCCATTGAATTAATATGAATATCATGTAAAAATTGCATTAATTTCTTACATTTTTCTTACCCTGGACATGAACCAAAAATATTTCATACATTTAATATAGAGGCATCTAGCGACGCTTAATAAAAGCAAAAAATCAATACTAAGGCATAAATTAAATCGTTACCTATCTTAAAACATTAATATCTTTCAAAGTAATTGAGATACAATAAAAATGATTTTAGAATTTCATACTTACGATTTTTTTCAACAACAGGCTTTTTTTTCAGCGGTCTTGCGACACTTTTAAAAACCGTTATTTAAATTAAATTTGAGATTTTTTGATGAATTTTCGCGGAGTTAATCTTAAGCGCGTTGACGATTACGAATCCCGAATAAAACTGAGGAAAACAGACGCCGAAAATGTACTGTACGCGCTAAAGACACCACACGATATTTGTTGGCGGGACTAAAAATTAATTCAGATACCGGTTTCAATAGTTTTTTCAATTATGTTCGTATTTTTGTACATCAACATGGGGTTTGTAGACTGGCTTTCCTTCTCTGTTGCAATAAATTTAGATGTAATTAACTTCCTGTAGCTCAATCACAAATAACTATCGACGTGCTAACAAGCGACGTGTCAACAATTTTTCACCATGGTTTTTTATCGCATTCGCGATCACAATGCAACATCCGTGAACACATAATATTAAATGTCAAAATATTTACATTTCGCGACGTATAATCCTGCTACGCAATCACATATTTTAATTTCACCGGTGTAAATATGGAAAATATTCCAAAAGTGCTATTTTATTTATTATTTATCACGCTATTTATTGCATTTAGCCGGCGGTTGGCGAGCCAAATGCCAAGAAAAGCAGTCGCCACAGTAATTGTAATTTAATTTTCTCTTTTTTGTATTAGATACTCCTTACTTTTTTGCAAATGCAATGTATTGTATTATTTTATATAGTAAACGCCGATTTTTTCCAATAAACTGTATTTATTTACGAGGAAAACAAAAACAAAACGACACGATCGTTGACTTAGAGATTACACACGCGTTGACTTGACGCGTTGCTATAACTTACGCTTGTTCATTATTGTTCATTGCGATCGCTTAAATGCTTAGTATGTTTTTAAGCACGTCGATAGTTATTTGTGATTGAGCTACTGAGGAGGAAATCCAGCATGTCTACAAAAATTTGGACAAACTCAAAACATTATTATTGATTTTGCCTCGCGCGATTTTCGTATAAATTTGTATGGAGTGAACAGAGTGAATAATTATTTCCTGTCGAAAGCAAACTTATTTTTAAAATGTGGTCCGAGATAAACTTTGGAGCCGGGTGTACGTCGCGTCGCTTGAGGTTTTGTTGATACATCTACTATGAAAAACGTGTTTTTATGCTTCGTATGAAATACCTAACTCACGCGTACTCGTTAGCCTACTGCCTCTCGTTTAGAGTGTGTACTAAAAATCATCCATAGTTTTTTTTTTAAAGTGAGGCCCGAAGTGCTAAAATTTGTAGGTGTCCGAGATTTCGATTTACCGAAGCCCGAGGGGCACTCCATGCAGGTAACAGTCATATTGACAGATAGCTGTCAGCCAGATATAAAATGTATTGACAAATATGACACCAGTTTGTCAATGTAAGCAATATTTTACTCATTCCAAGTATCAATTATTTACTTAAGTTATTTTTATGTGATTTCCAAGAACATAGGAAAAGTGTAAAAATAGACAAGCGTAGTTTACACCTACAATGCAAAATAACATCAATTGATTCCATTTGAGGCAATATAATAAAATAAATGGCATTTTAAAACAAACAAAAAATCATCACACCGTTTCCCCGTAAGGCATAGAGGATAAAACGCCAAATTGCTCTTTCTTTACATACAGATCTCGTTTCTTCTACATTCATTCATTTTCTGATGCTCGCGCGCCGATTATTCCGACTTTTGACAAGTCCATCTTCAAGAATTTGTTGGATTTGTCATGCCACGTCTTTCTGGGTCTTCCTCCATTTCTGCATCCTTTAACATTCGCATTGTAAATCTTTTTAGCCGTTCTTTCGCTGTCCATTCGCTCTACATGTCCGAACCGACGCGGAGCTCCTTTCTTGATTTTTTATTTTATTTATTTATTTTATTTGATGCACAAAATACACAATTTTACATAGACACAATTATATTTTTTTTATGTCCCGACTTGTTAGAAAATTCCGTGTTAAGTCGGGACTCTTCGATATATAAATCAAAAATATTTATTTACATATTAAAACTATAATAATCATTTAACTTAATCAGTACTATCTATTTAACATTTGTAATTTGTTATATACTTGTACATTTGTATTTATGTCTAAGAGGAAAAGCTGATCTGAAGCTACTCCGTGGGGATCCGTAAAATGATTTTTCTTAAAAAATTATTTAAAAATTATAATAATAAATTAAATTTTGTACTTTTAGTTATTATTAATTTTTTTATTTTTTGCAAGTGATATGATACGGAGTGGCTTAATACAGGTACGCTTTTTTTTAAATTTTTTTACATTCTATTTAGTTTTTATATAGAAAACTATAATTGGCCTAAAATTTTGGTTTATTTGTATATACTGTATTTTTTGTTGTAATGGCTGTTGTTTTCTTTAAATAAATAAATAAATAAATAAAAAATAAACAAATAAAAAAAACAATATACAGGTAATCAAAACAATATGCAAAATAATCAAAACAATATACAAAATAATAATAGTAAAATAAAAATTTATAATACATGTCGAAAATGGTATCAAAAGTTATATAATAAAAATACGATTTTGTCGATAATGCTTGCAGAATGTACTGATCGAAACATTTGCGCATCGTTCGTACATAGTTTTACCACACACTCGCCTGAGAGGTCGCATCTCGACAGCATTTAACCTGTTTTTCTAAGTCCATACATCAGAGCCGGGACCAAGACTGCATTGTGAGCTGCTAATTTTGCCTCTTGCGACAAACATTTATTTGCCAAGGTTGATTTAAGTGCAGCGATCACTCTGTTCTCGGCACCCCACGGATTCCATCCCTAGTAAACATACTTCCCAGATACACAAATTCTTCTACCTGTTTTGGTATAACCCCATTCAAGCTAAACTGGCAGTGCACAACGGAGTTTTAGTCCCGACACTTATATATGGATGTGAAACATGGAACTAGCAGAGGAAGGATGAAAGCCGCGTGAACGCGGTTAAAATGCGATCTCTTCGACGAATGTGTGGGAAATCAATTTATGACAGGGTTACGAATGATAAAATCAGGCAAGAGTGTAAATCTGAGTCAAGTATAACTGATAAACGAATGGTAAAACAAGTATATATGACGAAAATGAACGACAACGTGAGACGAGGACGACCGAGGAAGACGTGGCATGATCAGACCAACCAAAATCTTAGGTCTGGTCATGTCCAAAGCAGACAGAATTGAAGGGCATGTATGACAAGATGTATGAATGTGAAAGAAGCTAGGAATATGTAGGATTAAGTTGTTGAGGGTTGGTTGGAGTTCCTACCAATCCTACCCCAGTTAGAGATTGACAGAGAAGACACGAGGTTGCTGTTTAATGCGTATTTATTACATGGCAAATAAGATACGGAACTTGGTTGTGTAGCGCGAGCCTAGCGGCGACCATATTTAAAACAGAAAAAGTGCTCTTTCTTCAAGACAATGCACCGGTTCACGCCGCATTAGATACGATGCTAAATTTACGTGAAATACACTTCGAATTGGTTGATCATCCACCTTATAGTCCAGATTTAGATCCTAGTGACTTTTTCCTCTTTCCAAACTTCAGCTCAAAAAGATTCAGCTCAAACGAAGAAGTGATTACCGTATTTTGAGAGGTTCCCGAAATTGTATTATTCAGATGGTATAAAAAAGTTGGAATATCGTCTTACTAAGTGTGTCGAAGTAAAAGGAGACTGTCGAGAAATAAATGGTTTTTGAAAAAGAAATAAAAATCCTATTTAGGTAGCTTCATTTCCAATCCGCCCTCGTATATACCTTTTCTGGTAGTTACTATCAAATCGAATTATAATTTAATTTTAAGTCAAATTAAAATCAGGTTTCATAGAATAACTTTTCAAAGCGCCTTTGATGTTGTATTTCTTTCCCCCCCCCCCCGTTCCTAAGTGGAGCATGTGGACATCATCATACGCCTCTAGGAGACCCTATCGCCAGCCGGGACTCTCGCCTCCTACCACGTCAATCCCGCGTCCCTTAGTCTAGAAGGCGAGAGCCCGCAGGTGTAAAGAAGAGGCGACTTGGGTTTAGGTTCTCCTGAGGAATGCGCAGCACGTGTTTAAGCCAAGTCCATCACCGCATCCTCGAAAGAGGAGGCTGCTGCGTCCGTTCTCGGCCTTCAATGTTAGTTACGAAATCAAGCCACTTTTGCGTAATATTCTCCGCAAGAACTTACTCCCAAAGCTCAGAAATTTGATGTTTTGAGTTTTGGTAAGGTGCCAGGATCAGCACCCATATAGGAGTACTGGCATCGTGCCGATGGGAGTTCCAGACGGCGCGCATCATGTTAAAAGTTGCTCCAGAAATTCCCAGGCGGGTTGTGATCTCTTTGTGCATGCTTCCATCCTCAGTTATGTGAACTCCCAAGTATTTAAACCTGTAGAGTTTCTCAATTCTCTGCCCATTATTATAGAGAGGCTGATCGGAGTCAGGACCATTCTCAGTTATATGAACGCCATAATAATAATAATAATTAAAGTGAAGCGATTTGCTGATGAATGTCGATAAATGTGAATGTGATGGTTTTTGAAAGAAATTAAAGTAGCCGAACGTTTATCCTGGGATATATTTGTGGGGTCCATAGTCCATAATCGATGACGTACACGTGTTAAATTAGTTCACCTGAAATAGACTAATGACCGACGATGCAATTTCATCATTTTCTATTGAATCCAATACATTCGTATAATGCAACTCTTATAGTATTGCACGTTCAACCGGGAGCATTGTTCTGCAGTACATTCACATCGTCCTTACCATGAAGAAATGAACTACAAAGGTACGTCGTCTATAAAAAGACCACAGGAAGCAGCCAACATCAGTCAGTTTAAAATCGGGTTGTGGTCCCGTGGTTAGTGTTGCGGACTCAGGGATCAGAGGTCCGAGGTTCGAACCCCACTTTACCCCAACTTGATTTCTAAATCGTCCGGGGTTCTGATTACATTTCACACACAGAAATGTATTCTTCATCCACCCGGATACAGATAAAATATCAAATGCATTAAGTAAAACAGTAAAGTAAATCTTTTTAATTTTTTTACTATAGATATGATGGATGGCTTGAGTATCACCTTCCACACTGTGTACACGCCACTCAGAAGAATAGTCCAGGCAGCTGAAGAATACAGTTCTGTAAACGGCGGAACTTATCAACCCACTCGACAAGCGTGGCGTTTAAATGCTGAAACCCGTCTGAAACAAACCATGTCGAACTTCAGACCGCTTGGCGTGCAGAAAGATGGAATTCAATTAAATTCAATTGTATTTATTCATATATATGTACATTACAAAATAAAATATCTTAATTCATACATATAGAAATAATTAAAATGATATGGTAAAATTAGGTATTTATAAAAATAACACATAAGTATACATAATATCCAGAAAATAATATGCTAAGACAGTAGGAGAATCTTGTAACGAAAAACTCCCTCAGAGACGTGAAAAGTGTCAATGTTCAAAGTAATATTGTTCAACATAGAGATAGCCCTTCGAACAGGCATAACCATTGGCGGGTTAATCCTGTATATTGGAATGTGATACATATGATGATAGTCTATGCTGACGCTGTCTAATTTCAGGATTGTCAATAATAGCGCGCAACAGTGGAAAGAAGTGCGTAGTTAAATACACATTCCTTCTGGTCTTCAAACTGCCGTAACCGAGCACACCCTGGAGGAACTCAGTGGGGTAAAGCCATGGATATTATCCGCACTCCCTCATGAAGTGAAACCGAAGAAATTTCTTCTGAACCCTCTCCACCATAAGAGAGTACTTCAACTCACACGGTCCCCGAATCACCGAGCCACTCTCGAGTATACTTCGCACCAACTAGTTATAAATAATTCTCATTGATTACCAAAAACCCTGGGAGTACGCGAGACGAATCCTAACATCTTCAACGAACTACTACAAACTGTTTCGATCTGATCATGAAATGTCAAGGAACTCACAAAAGTGATGCCTAGATCTTTAACTTTTGCAATCCGCATTAGATTCTGCTCATTCATTCTGTAGCGGAAGAAAAGCGTTTTGTGGGCCCCGGTGAAAGACATAACTGAGCATTTTAAAATATTGAACAATAATTTATTTCGTCTTATTTATTTTATTTTATTTCATTTTATTTGGGATTTTTACAGCTATTACATAAACAAAATAATTAGAAAAATCTTAACAATACTAAAGCCAATTAAAAAAATCCACTGTAAATATAATGACACATAATATATAAGAAAAGAAGTTTAGTAATTGTATTTGTGTGACGTTTGTATTCATGTGTGTGTGAATGTGTGTATGCGTGAATGAATGAGGGAGAGGATGCATGTGCGTGTGGGAATGAAAGAGGGAGAGGGTGCGTGTGTATGGGTGCGTAAGTATGAAAATAATATATTTGCTTAAAACTTGTAAATTGTATTAAAAATGGTACAATAAAGAGCTTAGTAAAAAGTTAGAAACCTTTTTGTTAAAATTCAAATGACGAAATGATGTAAATTGTTTTTTTTTTTTTTTTTAAGTATGTTAAATTTCAAAACCGTATTCTGAAAAAAAAAAGCATTTTATTTTTTAAATTTAACTGATACACATCGAAAGAATAATGTGCGACGAGTCCTATACAATACAGTAGGTAACCACAAAATGCAGTAAATACGAAATAATGACAACAATAAAATAAGGTTTGACAATACGAACTTCTTCTCCATTCTGAACCACTGTTTCAGTGTCTGTCTGTGTTCAGGAGTGGACGGCTACTGGCTGAAGAAGACGAAGAAGATTGTAATCTTCGTACACATAATATCGATAAAACTAAATATCTGACCTTTTGTATAAATAACAGTACTCTACGAGTAATGCGCTTAATCTAGAAATTGACTGATAACGCATACCAACTTCTGCAACGGGTAGATTACATAAAATACCTTGGCGTTATCATGGGAATCTGCGATGAAAGGCTCAGGTCCGGTCACCGACTAAGTTGAGAAAGCTGTGCCATTTATTCTGCTATATTAGAGACATATTGAATATTGGCACACTCAGAAGTGTGTATGTTCTGTTTCAATCCACTGCAACCTGTGGAATAATTGGCTGGGGGGGGGGAGGGTTGTGCGGCGTTTATCTTAAAACCTCTCGTAATTTTACAGAAATTATTACTAGGAATCATACTCCATAGATACCCGTCAAAACAGTTGTTCCCATTCATAAAGGTACTGGATGTGAGACAAATTTACCATTGTAATTGACCAAAATAAGCATTGTCACAATTCTGATTTCGTGCCGTCCTTTTCCATCAAAGGGAAGGAGTGTTGCAAACCCTTGGTGTTGAAATTGTCAAACGTAGTAATCATCAATCCTCGTCAGTTCCTTAGTTGGAGCATATGGTGTCCACAAAAACCCTCTATGCATCTCTATCGGCTCCCGTACGTCCACTCAAATCAGGTTCAGTCCCGTAGTTCTGACATAAACTGCCGGCAAGCAGCGGACGTCCAGAACGTCGAGAACCTGAAGCCTTGTAAAATAGGCGAGCGTGGTGAAGGCTCTCAGGAGGCATCCGCAGTACGTGGCCAAGCCAAGCAGTACATGATATCGCCTCCACTTGATGACAGTTGTCACAGGTGTTGGCTGCGTCCGTTTTCTTATTACTGCATTCCTTACAAGCGTCGAACCACCGCACACCCAAGATTAATTTGAGACTCATACTTTTAAAACTGAGTAGTTTGCTGTTTTGGGCCCACGATTCGCATCCGTAGAGGAGAATAGGTGTTATATAGACGGCATTTGGTTTTTTGGATCTCCAGACAGCCTTCATACGGTTGAATGGGGCGCCTGCTACTCCTAGTCGGACTCCCAGGTACTTTAAACTCTCAACCCTTTCGACGACTTGGTTTGACAGAGTGACCTGAAGACCCTCGACTGAATTACGACTAACCGCATCACCGGCATACTCTACGTCGCAGAGTTTTTGGAAAGAGATGGATATTCCTCGATCCAGTGGAATTGTCAAACGTAGTACCTACCTACTAACAATCCTTTCACTGTCACTTGATTAAATTTATGTAAAAACCTTTAAATAATTTATGCTTCATGCACGATTATGGGATTTATATTTTGGTGACATATTTTGAAGGACGTCGGAGTTAGGAAATTTGAAAAAAACGATGTTTTACAGGTTTAAGCTCTTTCATCATCATCATCAATCCCTTTCCGCAATTAATGGTGCATAGGGCACTGCATCGGTACACCAATCGCAGCGTATCTTGATGATTTTTTGTAACATGAAAGTAAGATGATTAGTCTTAAGCGTCGGGTGCCAGTCTGCGAAATATTTTAGCGTAAAAACACCATTTTAAATAAACATTTCGTGTCAACCATCTCGGAAATCGAACCCGAGACCTGTTGCATGGTTGAGAAACGCGCAGACCACTACACCTCGGGGCCTACTCCAAAGGAATCAGCGGTTGGAAGAATTGAAGATATATGGATGTTCAAACACAGGCATATAGTAAATTTTGATTTTTTATTTTATTTGGGATTTTTACAGCTATTACATAAAAAAATTGTAGAAATATATTAACAATACTAGAGCCAATTTAAAAAATCCACTGTAAATCTAATAATACATAATATATAAGAAAAGAGTTTACATAATTGTATTTATTTATTCATATTTTTTCCATTATAAACCATAATTAATAATATAAATAATGTGACGTCACTGGGGTTACCTGTGCCGAGGACACTAAAAAATATATTTTTTTAAATATTTTTACATTTGAAAATAAACAAAGAAGACTAACTTAATAAACAGAGATAATTAACAAAATATCCAGACAGTTTTAAACACTACGTATTTATCCAACAATGTTTGAGTATGTCCAAATGCTTGCAGACTGGCTGGATTTCCTCCCTAGGGAGTTATTCATATTTAAATTTATTTCAACAGAGGGAAAACATTTTTGAGAACGGAAAATAGAAGTCTAGGCATTTACAGAGCTTATGACCTGTCATTAGCTGGTTTAAGTGGCCACTTTACACACTGTGTAACATTCACCATTCTGCCCCTGTTTGAACACCCAAATTTCCTCAACTCTTCCATCTGTTGACTTTTGTGAAGTAAAAGAGCTGAAACCTTTATGACGTGGGTGAGATTCATGCGGCTGAACCAAATCACCTACTAGGCAACGCCTGAAAACAATTTTCCAATTTTTATACTTCTTCTTTTACCAGGTAGTTAATCCAACAATGTTTGAGTATGTCCAAATGCTTGCAGACTGGCTGGATTACCTCCCTAGGGAGTTATTCATATTTAAATTTATTTCAACAGAGAGGGAAATCATTTTTGAGAAGGGAAGGGAGTGTGTAAAGTGGCCACTTAAACCAGCCAATGACAGGTCATAAGCCCTGTAAATGCCTAGACTTCCATATACCCTTCTCAAAAATGTTTTACTTCTCTGTTGAAGTAAATTTAACTACGTATTTATGTTTATAATTCATGTAGTGTGTGACGTTCGGATTCGTGTGTGTGTATGAGAATGTGTGTATGTGTGAAAGGGTGCGTGTGTGTGGGTGCGTAAGTATATATTTTTTTTATTTAAAGTTTGTATTTATATTGAAAAGGTTACAGGAAAGAGCTTGGTAAGAAGTTTAATGAAAGAGATTTTTTTTTACCATTTTTAAGAAAATTTTCTGTATGATTTAATGCTTTCATTTTTACGGCGCGTAAGAAAACATGTTTTGTATCCAATTTCCCGTAGGGCTGAAGTTCATTATTGTAATATAAGCTAAGTTAAAAAATACATTTTTTTTTAATAAAAAAAAATAGCCTTCCATACACTCCTCTCTGAATTGTTCTAGGAGGTGAAATCCTGTCACTGTCGGCAAAAAAATTGACAAGCTCGAAAAACTGTCAACGCGTTTTTCTTAAAGCATGGTCACCCCGCGTTGGTTCATAGTATGGTCCATGTTAAGAATGGTAGGAAATCGATATTTTCAAACATGACACGGGGTGACCTCACAATGTCATTCCAAGGTCGAGGATGGCGGCGGACGACCTACAATCAACCTTCAAAATTCTTCATAAATCCAAAATTGATCTACGTTAATTCTGATATTACATTATAATTTTCTTGTCCGCACCCTTGTGCATAGGGCATTACTGGTACTGTAATTAGAATTAAAATAAGCATTGTCAATCTTGAAGCGTATGTCCAACATTTTTGTTACGTGAGGGTGAGGTGACTGTCTTACGCTTATACCTTGAAATAATATCCTAGGGTGAAAACACCCTTTTAAACAAATATTTCATGTCGACCATGTCGGAGTTCGAACCCGAGACACCGTGAGACCACGAGGCCACCATAATGAAGAGCTTAACTATAAATGTTTAATGAAGCAGTTAAATTAATACGTATTAATGATAGAAGGGAAATTTCTGGTCTAGTGCTGCTTTTCAAGTTATTAACTAATGTTCTTGACGGTCCCGAACTTTTAAATTGTGTTAATTTTTATGTGAGACAGCGTGGGACGAGACAAAATACTTCTCTTGCTGTTGATTTGCGTAGTCGTCTTAGAGTAGGTAATATAGAAGTCTAGGCATCTACAGGGCTTATGACCTGTCCTGTGAATGTAACACAGTCTGTGAAATGGCCACTCAAACCAGCCAGTGACATGTCATAAGCCCTGTAGGTGCAAAAGGTAATTTTGAACTCGCGTTTTCTGTTGTTTGCGGATGACTTAAAACTGTTCTTAAAGGTGACAACTTCTGACGATTTTCGTCTTCTCCAAGCGGATATATCTAATATATCTGAATGGGGAAGGCGAAACAAACTTGGGTTTAATGTTTCCAAGTGTTCGGTCACGTCCTTCACTAGGGCACAAAATGAATGACCAGAATCTGATACGAACATCGAATGTTAAGGATCTGGGCGTTAGATTTGTGAGCACCCTGACATTTCATGAACACATAGAGACAATCAGTGGTGATGCATTGAAGATGTTAGGATTTGTTCTGCGTACTGCCAGGGTTTTCGAAAATACCCGCGCACTGAGAACTCTTTACAACTCCTTGGTGCGAAGTAGACTCGAGAGTGGCTCGATGATTTGGGGGCCACATGAACTGAAGTACTCTCTTATGATAGAGAAAATCCAAAAGGAGATATCTCTACATGAGAGAGTGCGGGTATTATCCTTGGCTCTACCCGACCGAGTTTCTCCAGGGTATGCTTGGCTACAACAGTTGAGAGACTAGAAGGAATGTGTATTTGACCACACATTTTTATCGATTGTTGCGCGGTATGATCGATAATTCTGAAATTATGATGAGCATTGGTTTGTATGTTCCTGATAATTACCTAAGACAGCGTCAGCATAGATTGTTTCATTTTCCGATATTCAGGACCAACCTGCCTATGGTTATGCCTGTTGGAAGAGCTACCGCTATGCTGAACAACATCGCTCTGGATATTGATCTGTTTCATGTATCCGAAGGGGTTTTCCGGAGCAGGATTCTTCGACTCCGTTGACATGAGTCTCTTTCGTGTATTTTTTTTCCTTTTTTATAATATGTACGTATTGAATATATTTTTGTTATGTATATGTTATATTTAAAATAAATAAATTGAATTGAATTAGACTTCTATATTACCTTGTCTTAAATGTTCTTCATCTCTGTTGTAATATGTTAATATTAACAGCTCCCCAGGGAGTTGAATCCAGCCCTTATCTCTATGCAGATGATTTACAATTATATCTTCATTGCAGACCTGAAAACACCAGCGAAGCAATAGAATCGATGTCTAATACACTAAATTGCGGACAAAAGAGTATGGTTTACTAATAAACTCATCTAAAACACAAATTATGTATGCAGGTAGTCAAAGATTGCTTAGTAAGCTGGACGTATCTTCACTTAATCCTCTTAATGTCAATGGTACCAATATTCAATACAGGAAATCCGTAAACAATCTAGGAGTACAAATGGACGAACATCTCTGCTGGCGAGCTCATACTAATGAATTAAGCCGCAAAATATTGTTCAGTCTACACTCACTTAGAAGGTTGCAAAAATTCTTACCCATTAATACTAAATGCACCCTCGTACAAGCATCACTACCGCCCATTCTAGATTACGCTGATGTTTCCATGACTGATTTAAGCTGTGAGCAACTCGATAAACTTGAAAGACTTCAGAATACACGCATAAGGTACATTTTTGGTCTTCTTTTTTATGACCACATTTCTGATTATCGTAGGCAACTGAAATGGCTCAAAATTAGACAGCGGAGATACTATCACTCCCTCTCACTTCTGTTTAATGTACTTTATAGTCCTAACGCTCCTATATATCCCCGTCAGCGCTCATCAGTTCATGGTTTACCTCTTCGTTCTAATTCTAGAGGCACTCTCTTAATACCCATCCACAATTCCTCTTTCTTCTCTAGCTCATATAGTGTCCATGCGGCTCCACTGTGGAATCATCTCCCATCCACCATCAGAGATGTTACTGCAGTATCTCTGTATAAATCACGTCCGAAGAAACATCTTCTTTCTCTTCCTTAATCTCTCCTCCTTTCCTTTTTCCTCTTTTTTCCCTTTTCCCATTGAGTAATAGTTTTGATTTATGGTAATTTATAAACAAATACGTTTATTTCTATTTTTATATATTTTTAGCTTTTTAATCTGTTTTTTTTCTATTGAATATGTTCTTTAACTTGAATTATAAAAATAAAACTTTTATTTTATTGGTTGGTTGGAAGAAATTGCCATTTGGCAATAAGCCCGCCAATGTACAAATAGCATTATGTACAAAAAGTTAAATAAATAAATAAATAAATTTACAAAAATTTGGTCAAACTCAAAAAAAAAATTTGGAAATAAAATAAAACAAAAACCACTTACTCATTTGCCAACAGGAAAAGTAGTACCTAGTAAATAAAATCGCGACATATGAAATTGAAAATTTTAAAAGGGTAACTCGTTTATTAATAAATGAAAAACATGCTCTTTTGTATGAGTTAAACCGATAGGAAGACCCAAGGGCTTTAAAACGGTTTCGGATATGTGAAGGAATGTAGTTTCACTGCCATAAAAAATATTTAAGTCTACATTAAGATGGCACGCGGATGTAATACATGTTTCTGTTTACATTCCAATTTTGGAACTGTGCGTAAACTCGGACATAATCTCAAAATAAAACGTTTCTTACGTCAAGATCATCTCGTTCTAAATATGGCGTCAATAAACATCGCTGCTATGGACTGCGTCGCAAGCGTGTTAGGAGAAAATGCGGTTTGACTTTTCTTGGATTATTTATCTTTATATATATATATATATATATATAATTCGTCTGTACGTGTGATGTCACTGAACTCCTTCTAAACTGCTTAACCGATTTACGTGCGGTTTTCAGCGAAATGTAGATCTTTGCGCTGTGCGTGTTCGTAGATATTAAAATCTTCAATCTAATATGTAAAAAAAAAAGTAAGGAACATTTTTTTTAAAAGGAATAACCCGCTAAGCCTCTATCTTGAGGCTTGTCAGCAGGTTGGATAGAGGAGATATGGAAGGAGGTAATGAAAAATACACCACAGCACCCAGACCAATTGAGAAAAAAATCTTTCTTGGATTTTTTTCTTGCAACTAGCGGGAATCGAACCCGCGACGCCAGTTTCACAGTTGGCCGTCTAACCAACTGCGCCACGGCGCCCGTAAATGTGTTATTCATCAATCTACCAGGGTTGCATTCGAGGAGAATGCATGTACAAAAAAATGGAAAGATGTCGTTTTATGCGTATATTTTTTTTTTGTATTTTAATGTTTACAAACAGCATTCGTTTTTTGTGAATCTCAATCAGATTCTTTCCTTAAATTCCTTATAGTTTCTACACATTTATTTCTTTTAACTGGATTTTTGGTAATACTAAAAATAATATTAAATCCAATACATTTAAAAAAAAACATATTCCTACATAAGTGCACCCCTCTGTTGGTGAGAAGACCGGAGTTCGACGTTTGCAAAGAGAATGTCATATTTAAAAAAAATATATATTTTACGTTTTGGAATTCAACCATAAACAAGTACATAGGTACCTACTTAAATTCAATATTTGAATATTAACAATTTTTAGCATTGGAATATCACCAAAAAGTACCTATTTATCAATGAAAAGTATTTTGTCAACGTTCGGGCAGGACAACGTTTGTCGGGTCCGCTAGTATATATATATATATATATATAATTCCTCTGTACTTGTGATATCACTGAACTCCTTCTAAACTGCTTAGCCGATATAAATCGGTTAAGTGTGGTTTTTAGAGAAGTGTAGATCTTTGCGCTACGCGTGTTCGTAGATATTAATTTTTTTAATCGAATTTGTAAAAAAAAGTTAAAAGCATAAATCTATTTTTCATCTACCTACCAGCGTTGCATTTGACGAGAATGCATGTACAAAAAAATAGAGGGATGTTGTTTTTTTGTTTTTAAATAAAGTTGGTTTTTGAATGTTTACAAACAACACTTGCTTTTTATGGATCCCCATCAGATTCTTTCCTTACATTCCTTATAATTTCTTCCATTTATTTCTTTTTACTGGATTTTGGTAATACTAAAATAATATTAACTGACATTAAATACATTTTTGAAAATAGCATTCATGAATAAAGTGCACCCCTATTAGTGAAAAGAGCCGAGTTTGACATTTGCAAAAAGAATTCAACCATAAACAAGTACCTAGGTACCTACTTAAATTCAACATTTGAATATTAATCATTTTTAGTTTCGGAATACAATCATAAACAAGTACCTAGGTACCTACTTATCAATGAAAAGTTTTTTCCAAGGTAATAGCAGGCAAGCCAATGTTTGGGCAGGACAACGTCTGTCGGGTCCGCTATTTTTTATATATATCGTATTATCAGCGCTATGATTTTTAAAGTTTTGTACTTTTTTTTTTGTATAATGGTTCACAAACAATAAACAATACATTTGACATTGGTATAATAATTACAAACCGTTATTTTAGAAATTGTTCATCAATTATGTGTGAACACAGCATGTTGTGGCGCCAGCAGGCGACGTCACGCGTCAACGTGTTCGGTGAGCCGACAATAGCCGAACATAGACGAAAGGAATCACACCAGACCGACCGAATAACTGAAAACGAAGAGGTCTCCCCGAATCGCCCACCGAACCGCACGCACTTCGTGCAGCACCTGAATCGCTTCGTCATCCACGTTTTATCTAAATATCTAGTTTTTAGTATTTCGTATTCTACATTAATTAAATAGTCATTATTCAACTCTTGTATTGATTCAGTGTAATAAACATCGTACAAACCGTGAGTACTCTCTTTCACTTACTATCGCACCTTACACATACCATTTCAACATAAGGGTTCCCGTCCGTGACCGAGAAGTTAAAGTTACGCTTACGAGGTCTCTTTTGCGGAGCGTGACACGCGGACGTTAATCCTTATCAATTTGGTGGAGCGCGCTAACGGAAAGCCTACCGGCAGTCCCTGAGCGTGCTAACATAACGGCTGCGCCAAAAGGCCCCAGCCATTACCACTAAAATGTACAAATAAAGAATAAAAACAAATCACTTGAACAGTATTGGTTGTGGCTCGTTCAGTATGCGCCGTTGATCCATCCTGTTGGAACAACATGTTCTCCAATCCCAAAAAGGCCGCCGATTGATGGCCAATTACGTGGCACGTCGTCCGGTCGATACTCGGGATCCTCTGCGACATCTTCAGCCACAGCCGGGATGTTCTCGGCAGGACGGCTGCTCCGGGGCCGGCCAGACCCAGCGGCATCTCGTGTTGTCCCATACACTTCTAGGCGAGCGCCTAAACGCCGTAGTGCTTATCCAGCTGGTTTCAGACGACCGGTATTCACGCTGCGCCACTACCGCCGACGAATTGTGCGTTCTTATAGTGTAACATAGCGATTCGTGTTTTGTTTACTTCACAAATGTTAAAGCAGAACTAACATTTAATAATAATAATATTTGGTTGATTTATATAGCGCCATTTTTGTAAAAAATCACCTCAAGGGCGCTTTACAATTGTATATCTTAACTTAAATTCTAACTAAACTTAAGTGATACATTATATTTCCAGATTTAAAATTGAGGGTATGATAGTCTAAAGAAGTGGGATTTTAATTGGGATCTGAACTGACTGGGACTGTCGATGATTTGTAAGTTTGAAGGCAACTGGTTCCAGGCAGAGGGGCCGGCGGCGGCAAAAGCACGATCTCCAAATCTAGTGTTTGGAGAGCGCCGGATTTCGACAAGTTTTCCTCTTCCTGAATCAAATGCTGACCTAAGAGTAGATTTTCTTTGCCATGTATTTTCCCTAATACGAAGGTTCGATAGGTATTTTGGAGCCATTTCATGAAGGGATTTGAATACTGTCCAGCAAAGCTTGTATCTTATTATCTCTGTGCAAATATCGAAGATGTTGTGAGATTTGAGAATAATTATTTACTCCCGCCATTTGCTAAAGTTATGGCACCTCCCTATAGGGTGATGATTTTTGCGCCATTTAAACAAGGAAATGTGTTTGCCATTGTTGAATAGACTGAATAAGTCCGTAAATAAATATCGTTATAACTTGCCTTCATTTTTTATTCCTCTTCATTCCTGGATCCTCTTCATGTCTCCTTCCAAACTCCTTACCTGATGCCACATTCCTCAGCATATTATTAAAACAAAAGTATTTTTAAATAAACTAATAATATTTATTTATTTAAAGATCTCTATCGCTAACTCTATGAGGCCAAGTTCGGATACAACAAAATGAAATTAAATAAAAATAATTGAAGGTGGAAGCATTCTTATTCTTAGAGGTGGGGGTCAGTGCTATTCAAGCTCCCGAGGTCACTGTGACCTGTGAAGATCTATTGTGACGGGTCCCCGCGAATAGTTCTCACCTATGAAGAGCCTGGCTACTGTGTGGAAGGCGAGAGTTAACATTTTGCTAAATCTCCCCCTCCAAGCCCAGATCCGTAAAATATCGGGCTATTAGGTAGGGGGCGAGCTCTTTAATATCCTCAGATTTAACCAGTGGTCCCCCGAGGATGCGGCTCCTTTTACGATGTAAAGCATCACATTCACATAGAACACGTATAGGTGTTTCCCCATCTGCACCGCAGAACCTACATCTAGAAGTTTGGGAAAGGTTCATTCTAGCGCGGTGTTTGTTTAATCTACAGTAAAAAGGAAGCATGCACATTATTAAAGAATATTAAAAATAAAAATTATTACATAAACATCTGGACAACATGTTTAATAGTATATAAATCTATGCAATGTCTTTCAGCAGTCTCCCGCAATGGTCTCTTCCTTCAGAAAAAATCCAAACTTGTACACTTCTTCTAAAAATGGCTTTCGTTTTGGAGATCTTAATATGTTCGTCCAGGATATTGAACACTCTTTGGGGCCACAAAAGAGAAATTTCTCTGAAAATCAAAAAATATGTACACAGTATAGTCTAAATAATACGAACAATTAAAAACCGAGTCTGTTCGATTTGTGGGGTTCACAGTTCATTGATCGACGACACACACATGCAATAATTTCACCTGAAATATAGACCGACGACCGATGAAGCGAGTCATCATTTTATATTGAATACAATACATTAGAAGAACGCGCCATCTAGATAAGAGTAGCGTCCTGCAGTACAACAACGCCACGGAGACACGGAGAACGAAAGAACGTGGCCTACAAAGAGACCACAGGGCGTGGTAACGCCCAGTCAGCTCAACAAGTCAGCTCGACAAAGTCACTCGGTTCCAGAATGTAGTTCGAGTGCAGCCAGTTTGACTCCTCATCGCCATAACACTCGCGCTACATAATTAAATTAATTATTTATTCTTCTGTCCATCTCCAGCTGAGGTAGGAGCTCCACAGCCCGAACGAATTTTCGAATTACTGGAATCTTTAAAAACTAAAATAAACTTTCTCTGTATGAAGAGTGCGGTATCTCAGTTAGACATGTAAAAAGCTGTTTTTGTTGTAGTTTCAATGCACTCACGTAACGACTTTTGCTCAGAGACATCTCTAATTAGTCAAACTGAGTGTTTAATATTTTG
The DNA here is from genome assembly GCF_059751315.1 of Micrasema longulum. NCBI lineage: Eukaryota > Metazoa > Arthropoda > Insecta > Trichoptera > Brachycentridae > Micrasema > Micrasema longulum. The sequence goes on from NW_028277833.1 coordinate 141,358, forward strand.
GAAGAGCGTATCAAGCTCTCAAGGACAAAAACTATTTTTAAGAGAGGAGTTAAGGACTGGATTTTCCTTAGTGGGAGGGATTTGAGTAGACTCCTTGATGATTTTACCAATGTTTGAGTTTATAAGTTTAAATTATATTGGCGGCCTCCGTGGTGTAGTGGTCAAGATGCTCGACTCACAGACAGAAGGTTCCGGGTTCGATTCCCGGTGAGAACACAAAAATTAAAATGTGATTTTTCTCAAGCCTGGGTGTTCTGTGATGTAATTCACCACTGTAATTGGGCCTCCTGGCCTGTTGTGGTGCAAAAAAAAATATAAAAAAAGTAAATAAATAAATGCTGTGCATGTCATTGCTATATGCCATGTATCAAAAGAAAGGAAAAAATTGAGAGATTCATTTAGTTTTCATATTAAGATTGATATTTAAATTATACTGGGTTGACTCGCTCGGGTTGACTGTTTGGGCTGACTGGGCGTTGCCACGACCCGTTACAGGCCACGTTCCTATGTTCTACGCGTCTCCATGGCGCGAATGTACTGCAGGACGTTGCTCTTATGCAGACAGACGTTATGTGAATATTTAAAATCCAGTGACACAAAAACATCAGCTTCATACTGCTCGAGTATAATTTAATAATAATAAAATACTTATAAATTTAAAGTTTATTTTATTCAGTAATGCTAATTATTATTTTTCTAAGATTTGATAACAATAATTCAGGTATGTATGTCCATTATAGAAAAGTTCATCAGACAGATGTTTCGAGAGAGATGAAGAATCTTACAGCGGAGGGGATGCAGACATCAGAGCACTCGACAGACTTCGCTTCCTCTACATTCATCCATCTTCTCATGCACGCACGCCGATCATTCCTACTCTCGACATGCCCATCTTCAAGTATTAGATGGACTCGATCGTGCCGTGTCTTTCTCGGTCTTCTTCGTTTTCTGCATCCATCGACATTCGCATCGTAGATACTATTAGCCTTTCTTTCGCTGTCCATTCGCTCCACGTGTCAAAACCGACGCAGCGCCCCTTTCTCGATTCTGTCGGTAATGCACCTTTCAGCCTTACATAGTTCGCAGATCTCGACATTTGTGCACCTATCATACTTCGTTTTACCACACATTAGCCTGAGAGAACGCATTTCGACAGCATTCAACCTGCTTTCATAATTATTTTCCTAATTCCATACTTCGCTCCGACGCATTAGGGTTGGCGCTAGAACTCTATTTTGAACTGCTAGTTTTGCCTCGTGCGACAAACATTTGTTTGCCAAGGTGGATTTCAGTGCACCGTTCACCCTGTTGCCGGCACTCACCCTCCTTTCAATACCTTTCTCAGTCTTTCCATCCCTAATAAACACACTTCCCAGATACACAAATTCTACTACCTGTTTTAGTATAACCGCGTCCAAAATAACACTCGATATATTTCTTAAAATATACAAGAAGTAAGACCTTTTTTGGAGTATAAAGACATCGAGCTATTGGAAAAAGTCCAAAGATGTGTTTCAAAAATCCCAAATTACTCAAGAGGATGCCTTACCAATGTAGATTAAAAGCACTAGGACTTCACTAGGACATCATCAGAGGAATGACGGAAGAGAGGGGACTCCATAGAAACTTATAAGATACTCAGTAATTACTAGGACTGTCCCCTGCATGAGATGTATCTGAATTATATCCCAATACAAATTTACAGGGTCATAACTGGAAGCTCTATCGTCCCTAATTCCACCTCAATCCCAAGAACTGGAATAAAATGCCAAGCCTAGTTGTCCATTCCACTTCGGTCAACCAGTTCAAAAACCTGTTTTTTTTAAGGAAGACCTTGGACAAAAAGCAGTACACTAGATCTACACTAGGTCCGAAGATCTGTTCAGAGTTTCTTCATCTCAGTTGAAATATCTGTCGAAAATTAAAACCTACCACTTTATACACATTAACCCTTTCTAGGACACCTAGAGCAGACTGGTACACGCATGTACCGGGTATTAATTTTCTGATATTTCATAATAACAAGTTTCATGTCACAAGAGCATCATAATAACTTACGCTGGTAGAGTGGTCATCCACACAGCTTTTTCAAATGCAATAATCTTAAAAATAAAACATTTTGTCAGGTTTGCACGACATAAATCAACATAAGATGTGTGTCCTATAAAGGATTAAAAGCAGTTTTACAGTCCAACGACTGTAAAATTCCATTAAAACACTCGAAAGGGTGGCGAGTTCAATCGCAATGAGTCACAAAGAGTGGCAAATGCCTCGGGACTCGGCACTTAGGCGAGAATATAAAAAAGTCAATAAATCAAAAATAGTGTCATCTTACCGATTCAAACCCTTATTACGCACACATTTCATACAAAATACGGATGATTTTGCTTCGAGATGGACGCACAGTTTAACATCATTGTAAGAATTGATAGAATGGCGAGGCTTGCATTTCCACACTGCGCAACGTTTGACCGTCCACATTTCGTAAATTCTTCTATAAAGCGTACGAGTTGCCTAGGACCGCATCATACCATACCGCACACCGCATCTGAGGACATAAGTCTCCTCGGCGGTGCCCACA